>NC_088863.1:42886309-43031370 GCF_032884065.1 Artemia franciscana | reverse complement strand
ACAAAAACACAAAGTCAGTTGAGTACAACAATTTGCTGGCTGAGTACCAAAATTTAAATAAAACCACTTCTAAGTACAATAATATCAGATGGTTGATAAATTCCAAACCTTTTAGTTACTGACAGGGTATAAATTCCGTGTTTTATTTGCTGGCTGAGTACCAAAATTTAATAAAAGAACTTCTTTTGTGCAACAATCTCAGCTAGTTGGCAAATTAAGAGTAGTTTAGTTACCGACAAGACATAAAAAAATTAATATAGGCACTTTTGAGTGAAGAAATACCAGCTAGCTGATAAATTCCGAGTCTTTTAGTTACCGACTGTGTATCAAATATATGACGAAAGCACTTTTGAGTAAAAGAAACTCAACTAGTTGATAAATTCAGAATTTAATTTCCTGGCTGAGTACCAAAAATTTAATAAAAGCAGTTCTGAGTACAATGAACTCAACTAGTTGATAAATTCAATGTTTTAATTGCATCCTGAATATCAAAAATTTAATAAAAGCACTTCTGAGTATAAAATCACAGCTAGTTGATAAGTACCTCCTCTAGCGAGGATGTCGGAGTGTTTTTGAGCTTTCATGGAGCGGTAAGGTCAATCCTTCTTCCGACAGTTTCCTACTTGGTTAATCTAAAATTGGGCTTTTCTCCATTCTAGTTCATTTTTTTCATTCAATATTTCTCTAATCTCTTACAGATCCACCTAATTGACTCCAATATCCATATGTTCTAAATTGGTTGCATTAGACTCATAACAATTGGTGGAATCACGATAACTTCCTTAACAGATACTACAATCGCAGCAAAAAGATATTTCTAATTCGATATTTTCATCCATCACAGCTTTGTTTAAAACCACCAGCGCGATTGATTCTCGTAATAGGACTAAAAAAAGGCATTTTAAGCCTAAAAGTTTTTTTTGCTTAAAGTTCGCTATTACGCATCAAAAGATCGGGGGGGGGGGCCTGTGATATATCATACTTTTTACTGTATCGGGTGAAAATATCACGATCATATATGTCCCTTGGTATCCAGTCAGAATTTCATCCAGTAACTAAAATACAGTACTCCACAAGCTTTTATCATATTCAAACATATTGTAGTTCTCTTTCAAGTGATAACAGTCCGTTTCTTCATGTTCCACAGACAAGAACAAAAATGCTCACACATATATAACACCACAAGGTGATTTTTTCAGACCAATAAATTCAGCGTCATATAGTCCAACCATCCTGGAAGCTATTGATGTAAAATTTAAATAGAGAAGTGCCTCATCAAACTTTTATATCTTTGCTCAATGTTAACATGACTTGCTTCTTAATTGCGAAAAAGTAGTAGTTCACTGATCCCAAAAGAATATGTTACACAACTAGTATATGAATTCCTTCATGTCTCAAACCTATAGTTAAAATATATCTTAAGTAACTAGGAGTAGTTAACAAGGTTTGAGCAGACATCACTTCCCTCAAAGGGCTGTCATAACATCGCTTGAAATATACATGACTTTGTTCATTTCATTGAAACATAAAAATGTACTTTCATGTCTCAAACGTCATCTTGTAGTTAAAAATACATCTTAAGTAACTAGCAGCTGTTAACAATGTTTGAACTTGTATAACATCGGAGTACTGAACCCTCTTTTGATTTTATTCAGAAAAGTACTTACAGTAAAGATACAGAAAAGTAGAGAATGCTAATGAAAAATTCTCGAAATCTTAGCTTAGCAAGTGATGTATAAGAGTTCATTAAAAATATAACTAATGGATAAAAAAAGAATTCGATCCGTTTCCAGTACCACATAAGCCCCCTCCCTTTCCCCCCAATCTATGTTTTTATATTAATGTTAACTTCTATATTTGATTGTTTAATTCAACTCTCTTTGAATAAGCATATTCCACTGTTGACTATTATGTTTATTTTCTCCTTTTGGCTTTAATATTATTATCTCTCATATGACTTTCATAAAAAAGTTAAAAATATTTCTATTTGCATGTTTAAACTCAAACAGCAGTCTTCAATAGATGAACAAAATAACCTTTAAGAATTATTATCCTTGTTTAATATTCGAATATACCTAAGGCATTGACAAATATATTAAAAAGTTCAAACCTGGGGGACTCCACCGTGTATATCTAAACGTTTTTTTCACGTCAATGCGTGCATTTGTTGGAATCACATTAGATAAACGAATTAAAAAAAAAAAATGTAAATTCGATCTGTGAAAAATTTGGAATTTTATGTTACTTAAAGGAAATATAGATAAGGCATACATAATTCTTAATTACTTATATTTGAAAATAATTTGTTCATTTTGAATGATGTTTCAAAACTGATACTGTTACATTGGGAGGGGGGATTTGGGAGGGGGGAACCTAAAATCTTGGAAAACACTTAGAGTGGAGGGATCGGGATGAAACTTGGTGGGAAAAATAAGCACAAGTGTAAATAAACATGCAGTTTATTTACAAAAAAAATATCACTGAACAACTATCCAAAATTCTTTACACTTGCACTTTAAATAGATGTACGACTTGAATTCAAATATAAACATGATTTTCAACTAGGACAACCCTCAGGTGCAGAGCCTGGACTATAGGTAAGCTTTAGTGCCCAAATAAGGTGTGCAATCTTTGGTATAGGCTAGCTCTAGTACCTAAATACGGATGTCCTTTCTGTATTACATACATGCACACTACTTTCTTTACTATAGGCAACACTACAGCATTGCCCTTGACAGGTCAGTAAGACTTTCAATTTCATTTCTAGGGAACAACTGAAATTATCCAGAGGGTATATGTGGGAGTTATCCAGGAGCTGGAGGGACACACAGACTCGGTTTATAATTTCCATAAACAAAGCTGGTTCACAATTAAGCCGAGAATTATTAAAATACATCATTGATACCTTGACTCCTCACTCGGACAGCTCGTGCAATAGGAAGGATCAGTAGGTGATAAAATTGATGTGTGAATTTTAGTATTTTATATCTGCATAATTAATGATTTTCATTCATGGTTTAGAAAGCATATTTGGTTTAAGACCAAGAAGACACAGGATAAATAACAACTTGAGATACAGTAAAAACCCACTTTCTGCAAACATTAACCAAATGAGCGGTGTAAAAGCAGCAGTTCCGGTGTAGACCTTTGGCTCTGTATTATCTTTGATGGTAGAAGGTAGAATTAAAAACAAACTATATAAAGCTTGCAATTGAAGAGTATGCTTGTAAAATATTGATTGTATAAGGTTTTACCGTTATTCTTATCCTTCAATGTTCATTATAATTTTTGGCCGAACTCCACTTTTTAAGCAACATCTTTTATAGCGAGCTTTGCAATACACAACTATAAATAAAAATATACCTTCGAATATTCATCCTTTCAGATTCTAACTGAGTTTCAACAGTCAATTTTTCCTTCAGAACAGTTTCCAATCTATTCTTCAATTCCCGGTTCTCCTTCAGACAGTTACTAAATTCAACGCTTTGTTTTTCCTCACATTCTCGCTTTCTAGAAACTTCTGATTCTAAGAATTTGAGTTTTTCAACCATATTCCTCTCAGTTCTATCCGACTTTTCACGACTAGCCACTAACGAATGTTGAAGGGACTCAATCTGTCTTAGCAAAGGCACCGTAGCCTCAGTGATAGATTGGCTGCTTTCTTCGTGAGAGGATTCAAGGTAAGACAGTCGATCCATGAGGCTGTTCGTTTCTCTCCGATGCTCTTCCCTTTTTCTGGAAAGTTAAAAGGGGTTATATTATCTCAAATAAAAATATACTAGTTTCTTGTTTTAAACAGGAGCTAATTAAATGCCATTAAATGGTATTAAGAATAATATTATATATAAAATTGTTGCTGCATAAAACAAGGTATATTTTTCAAGAGGAGGGGGGGGGGTAATCAATTTCCCACTGATTGGGAGGGGCATCAAATACCCCAGCGCTACATTTATGCTAATTTTTCTTTTTATAGAATTCTTTTGAACCATTTTCAATGGACCCTTCTCGCTTGCCCTCATATGAGCAGGTCAAAGCAAAACCGCAAGTATAAACGCTACTATCTAGCTGCTACATAAAAAAATCTCTTATAGCTACTTTTTGAGCCTGAGATACAGAACTTTACTCAGCTCATCATCATCTTGAAAGCACCAACAATCTACCTGTTCCACATACCAATTCCAACATTTTGTTTAGTACATAAAATGGACAATGGTCCTTAGGAAGAAGCAGGTGATCATACGAGTACTTAAATTTTGATGATACAAAAGGGTAAGAAATGATGTCAAGAGGTGGAGGAAGGGTAATTTCCACGAAGTTGTTGAGAAAAAGTCTCTAAATACTTAGTAATTCACTTCATTTTGCTGTGGTTCTGCCTAATATTTGACTTTGCATCTAACATTATGGTCACATCAAAGCCGAAGCTACAGCAATGCCAATAGTAAAGAGCCATAAGGCTTCAATGTATCATTTTTTTTCTCAGGGAAAATAATAATGAAGAACTTACAACCCCTTGCCGCATCATCAATACTGTAAATATTATAATTTTCGTTTAGACTTGAGAGTTAAAAAATTGAAGTATTTCTTAGGAAAATAAAAGTAATGGTATATATTTATTACATATATGTCAATTTTTAAAAGTGCTGGTTTATCAACTTACAATTTATTTCTACTACTTTTGAAAAATGTAAAAGACTATTGACTTCAAAGAACTTCACTTTCAAATACAACCTAGGAAGTAAGCCTGATAAAATGGTAGTGAGTTATGTCAATCAAATGTAAAGCGTAATATTCATTAAATATATATTCACCCAGTATCACTGTCAAATAGCTCGTGGTAACAAACTGTAAGTGAGGAGCGATTCGGTCACTGTAGATGGATATATACAGTAAAATCATTCCTTATCTCAACCATTAGACAAAGCCAAAGCCAGATACATTTACTCAGGAGACATATAAATAAGTATAAACATAATTAAAATTAGATTTTTTCATAGGTAGGCACGCGTGTGGCAGAAGAAAATAACTGGTATGGCTGTAATGGTGGCTGGCGTAATCCCCCTCCTCGTCGAAAATAAGACTTTCCAAATTTGAGAATTTTTTCTTTAATTTCCGTAAGGGAAAGGAATTTTGTTACTTTTGTATTATACGCCACTCGCTCAAGTTTACGCTGTGCATAACTCGAGAAAAAACCGGCTTTTTCGTGAGTTCCTTTCAGCTTAGCGTGAGACAAGACAAAGACAAGAGACAGAATAGGTGGGAAATATATAATTTGGGCTATATATTTACACATAAGAGGGGGGGGGGTAAGGTATTTGGACAGTTTGAAGTCAGAAAACAATTCTTACTTCATAATATGCAGAATAATTGTACCTAACGCATTCTGCATATAGAACCGCTACAGTTCAACCCCCCCCCCCTAATGTGCAAATTTATAGGCAAAATTTGTTTATAAAGTAACGAAGAAACTAACAAAGAAACCAGTTTGTTCTCGAGTTTTACACATCGAAAACCTGAATGAGCGAACCTGTAAGGGCATAGTACACCTGATTGTTACATAATAGAGTGTTTTTTCTTTGATTACTCAAAAACCTAAGGGTGTAGGGAAAAACCTTCAGGATTTCGCCAAATCATGATTTCTTTGGATGTCATGCAATAGAGAATGTTTTCTTTGGTTGTTATGTAAAAGGGAATTTTTATTTTTGCTTGTTACATAATGGAGTTTTCTTTAAGATGCAGGCGTCTATTATTAATAGTTTCTTTCATTCTAAAAAAAAACCCTCCAGGGCTCCCTAGTGAGGAACCTTTAAGACACCATACCCCAGCAACCAGTTCCAACGGAGTTCACTAGTGAGCAAATCCAACGAAAGCCACAACAACCAATTCCAACAGGGGCCCTAGCATTCAATTCCACCAGGGGCCTTAGAGAGCAACTCCACAAAGCAGGTGCTTGTTACGTAATGAGTTTTGTTTACTTTTGGTTGTTACGTAATGACGGTGCACACGTGAAATGTGATGTATTTTAGCCTGACTTGCCATATTTATTGGGGTGACATAATCTTACGTGACTTCGTAGATTTATTGGGAGTGACATAATGGCAGTGCCTACGTGGGAGTGATACGTAATGACGACGCACATGTGGGGTGTTCAATAATACTTTAGGAATTTTTTTTCTTCAGGATTTAATTTTCTTTCAAGGTGTTTTTTTTCCATCGGGATCCCATTTTCTTTCAAGGTGTTTTTTTCTGGAATCCTTTATAATCTAAAGATTTTTCGTCCACATTCGGATTCGAAAGAGGTCTCCCCTCCATGGAATTGAATGCTAGACAGGGGACCAATGAAAAGCTTTCTAATACTATTATTCGAGGAATACTTTCTACATGATGACCTATTGTACGCAAGGAGAATCCCCAATCCCGCTTACTAGAACGATTAAATTGTTCAAATATTTCCAATCCTTTCAACATGAGAGCGCACAAGCATCCCAATGCTATTGATTTCTGCTCTATTAAATGCATCTGCCTGTTACAGCGTTATTAGTGACCTAGAGAGGTTAAGTTAGCTATTGAACCTGTGAGATGTTACATAGCATTGGATGGAGAGATTTCATTGCGCAAATGATTACGCATTGAAGAACTGTCCTGGAACAAGAAATAAAAAGAGTGAAGGCTTTTGTCCGTACAAATTTTGTTAATAAAAACGTTATAAAATCATGAAACCACACATAAAGCAATTAAAACTCGACAAACGAAAAAACAAAACATGAAAAAAGCTTATAAAGGATAAAACATAAGGAAAGAGAAACATGGATTACAAAACGACAGGGAGGGGCATAGAAAGCAATTCCAGGGGAGGGGTGGAAGGTTATTATTAGAGGTAAATTTAAGCATTATTAAGAAGAGGTATTAATGAAAATGCATCGTTTCTATGGCTTTATTAGACGCACAGGCAAGAAAAAGAGACACGTTTTTGCATTCGATTATTTCTAAGAGGTTTTAGTGAAAATGCCAGTTTTCTTAGCCAAGACTATGCACATTTCACGCCACCATGATAATATGTGACTGATATAGCCCCTAGTGGCCAATTCTAGAGGGGAAGCTTGGTATTAGAGATAAATTTAAACCGTATTAAGTCATTTCTGAGAGGTCTTAATAAAAATGCCGCGTTTCTTTGAGCCAAGATTATGCATATTCACGCTTCCGTGACAATATATGGCTGGCCCACCCCTATAAAGCAATTTCAAAAGGGGGGGACTTGCTATTAGATATAAATTTAAACAATATTAAGAGTTATTTTTGAGAGATTTTAATGGAACTGCTACGTTTCTTTGTGCCAAGACAATGCATATTTACACCTCTGTGACAATATGTGGCAAGCCAACCCTAGGAAGCATTTCCAGAGGGGGAGGGTTGTTATTAGAGATAGATTCAAACCATATTCAGTGTTATTTCTGAGAGGTCTTAATGAAAATGTCTCATTTCTTTGACCGGGTGTTAGATCTCAGTCCCCCCCAACCGCCAAAAAATTCGTTTCACAACTCCCACCTTAACTTGAAGCTGTAGACCATGTTATTCCAAGCAATTCACGTCACCGTGTCACACTATGGATGGCACATGGGACCCTTCATCATTTCAAAAGCATTTTTTAGATATTTCATGATAATATTGTGATTTAGTTCCAATGCTTGGTGTTTTTGCAACCCAACGTCAACGCGATACACCATCTCAATTCACCCATCATGGTACTCTGGCTGGTCCTCTGGCACCCTTTAGCACCCTCTCATCATTCCTAATAAATTTTCCAGATATTTTCTTGTTAAAAATCACACATTAAATCCATTTGTTCATTTTCTTACAACCCGACCTTCCGTGATACATCATGTCAATCCACACCGTTACAGTGTAACCGTGTTACACTGTTACTGGCACCCACTAATTATTCCGAAGACATTTTGCAGATATTTTCTTGTTAACAATCATACATTAAATAAATTGGTTCATGTTTTTGCAGGCCCTCCTAACGTGATACACCATGTCAATTCACACCACCGTCCCACACCATGACTGGCCCTCTGTCACCCTCTAGCACCCGCTCATGAATAAAGTGATAACCTAATCTGCTCCTCCCCTTCTCAGGCCCGGTTACAATGGCTACAACGACTATTCTACTGGTTTCAACCCCAGTTCAACCGATTCCAGTTCCCACTATGCCCACTCAGATCCGAAATCCCAAATCTGCCTCCGTCTGAGTCAGTTCCAGTTACCCCACTCATGTCCCTAATTTCACAATTCCGATCCCACCGATTTCACTCCAAGTTCAGCCAATTCCCCTCCAAGTTCCGCCAATTCTAATAATTTGCATGCGGCTACCTCTGTCGTAATCTATGATTGGTCATCGACAATAAATAGCTTATTATATGTTTCCGATCGAAGCCAGTTTTATATTGGAAGGATAAACACTCGCATCTTATTTTAAAAGGTAAAGATGAAATATTCAAAGAAAATTTATGCAAATGATAAAACTATTTTTACGTTGAGCTGAAAATGAGAAACATTTGAACTATGAAACAAGCATTAATGGAGATCTTATTGGAAATGCATGTGTGCGTTGTCATGACAGTGAGGTGTTACATCCCTTCGGAAGACTAAAACAATTCAATATTACTGAGGGCGAATATACGAGAGTAACATTTCCAGAGATGATAGTGCCCAAAGAGAATGCAAGTCTAAATCTTTTAGTTGATGACGAGGGTCGAGTTCTAGCTAATTGTTCTGGTAACATGTTACCCGTTGATAGATCCTAACACCTTCTTTCTCGTATTAGACAAGAAGAAGTCAGGCATACCGTTGTAACGGTATCATCAGACATATCTTATCTAGGCACCAAACTGCGACCTATGTAAAAATAATGCCACAATAGACAGTGAAAACACAGGTAAAATAAAAAGAGTACTAGCATACATTATCAGCAAAGAGATTAAAGATGGACTGACGAAAAACAAACCCCATGCAACAGTTACTATTACCACAATGGAAAAGGATAAAGTATTTCAAGAAAGCGCGTGTTCATGATAAAGCTATCGTAGCATTGTACGCTTGGAAAGAAAAACATTTGAATTGTGAAAAAAGCATTAATAGGGATCTTATTAGAAATGTATGCTTACGTTGTCATGACACTGAGAGGTTAAATTCCTTTGGAGCAACGAAGAATTTCTACCATCAAAATGGTGGATATGCGAGAGTAGCAGTTTCAGAGATGATAGTGGTCAAAGAAATAGCAAGGCTAAAACTTTTAGTTGATGATTCAATTTTTAGCTGATGAAGAAGGACAACTTTTTGCTACTGTTGCTGGCACCGCATTACCCGCTTAAAAGATCGTATCACCATCTTTTTGGCATTACCATTCAAAAGAAGAATAGAAGAAGATAAGCCTATCACAGCACCAACGCCATAATACATATCTTATCCAGGTGCCAAAACTGCAACCTATGTAAAAATAATGTCGTAACAGACGATAAAACTGCAAGTAAAATAAAAAGGACATCGACAGGTAAAATCACCAAGGAATATAAAGATGAACAAGAGCTAAGAGCTCATATGACACTTGTGACGAGGCAAGAAGAGCTAAGAGCCAAGAGCTCATATGGTATGAGTTCTAACAAATTTCTTAGAGTCAATAAATTGATTTAAAAGGAAAATCAGAGGCTTAATGCCGGTCAAGATTTAAAATAAGATCTCTGAGTCACGATGTCCTTCTAAATATCAAAATTTATAAAGATCCGATCACCCACTCGTAAGTTATAGATACCTCATTTTTTCAAATTTTTCCTCTCCCTTTAGCCCCCCAGATGGTCGAATCTGGAAAAACGACTTTATCAAGTCAATGTATGCAGCTCCCTGACATGCCTACCAATTTTCATCGTCCTAGCACGTCCAGAAGCACCAAACTCGCCAAATCACTGAACCCCTTCCCCCAACTCCCCCAAAGAGAGCAAATCCAGTACGGTTACGTCGATCACCTATCAAGGACATTTGCTTATTCTATCCACCAAGCTTCATCCCGATTCCCCCACTCCAAGTGTTTTCCAAGATTTCCCCCTCCAACTCCCCCCAGTGTCAAAAGATCTGGTCGGGATTTGAATTCAGAGCTCTGAGACATGAATTCCTTCTAAATATCAAATTGCATTAAGATCCGATCACCTATTCGTAAGATAAAAATACCCCAATTTTCACGTTTTCCAAGAATTCCGGTTTCCCCCATCAACTCCCCCCAATGTCACAGAACCTGGTCGGAATTTAAAATTAGAGCTTTAAAGCACAAGATCCTTCTAAATATCAAATTTCATTAAGATCTGGTCACCCTTTGGTAAGTTACAAATACCTCATTTTTCCAAATTACCCCCCCCCCAATCCACCAAAAAGAGCAGATTCGGTCCGGTTATGTCAGTCACGTATCTTAGACAGGTTTTTATTCTTCCCATCCAGTTTCATCCTGATCTCTCCACTTTAAGAATTTTCTAAGATTTCCGGTCCTCCCCAACCGCCCCCCCTGAAATGACGCTGGATCCGGTGGAAATTTCAAATAAGAGATCGGAGTTACGAGGTCTTTCTAAATACGAAGTTTCATGAAGATCCGATCACTCCTTCGTAAGTTAAAAATACGTCATTTTTTTCTAATTTTTCAGAATCAACCCCTCCCCCTAATAAAGCGGATCCGTCCCAATTATGTAAATGACGTATTTAAGACTTCTGCTTATTTTCCCACCAAGTTTCATCCCGATCCCTCCAATCTAAGTGTTTTCCATGATTCTAGGTCCCCCAAACTCCCCCTGATGTCACCAGATCCGGTCGGGGTTTAAATAAGAGCTTTGAGACACAATATCCTTCTAAATATCAAATTTCATTGTGATCCGATCACCCGTTCGTAAGCTAAGAATACCTAATTTTTTCTAATTTTTCAGAATTAACTCCCCCCCCAACTGCCCCAAAGAGAGCGGATCCGTTCCGGTTATGTCAATAATGTATCTAGGACTTGTGCTTATTTTTCCCACCAAGTTTCATCCCGATCCCTCCCCTTTAAGTTTTTTCCAAAATTCAGGTTTCCCAATCCCAACCCCCCCCCCAATGTCACCAGATCCGGTCGAGATTTAAATTAACAGCTCTGAGACACGATATCCTTCCAAACATCAAATTTCATTAAGATCTGATCAACCGTTCGTAAGTTAAAAATACTTCATTTTTTCTATTTTTTAAAATTAACGGGCCCCCACTCCCCCCCAGATGGTCAAATCGGGAAAATGACTATTTCTAATTTAATCTATTTCCATATTTCATCGTCCTAGCTTGCCCGGAAGTGCCTAAAGTAGCAAAACCGGGACCTACAGACAGACAGACCGACAGAATTTGCGATTGCTATATGTCACTTGGTTACTACCAAGTGCCATAAAAAAGGTACTGGCAAACGTTACTAGTACAATCATGGGTTTACCAGCAGATACAGTCCATGAAACAAATAATATCTGTAATGAATTGTATGGCAAGGTTGTAGAAAGTTGTGTATGACCCCAAAATGGAATATGTGACATCTCAAGAGAAAACACAATGAAGTATTTTACGAGAGCTATTCAAAGCAATCATCTTTTATGATGATATCCTACATCCATTACTTTTTTAAAATATTCTTATTGCATTACTCCAGCAACTCCAACGCTTAGAAAGTTTATTCAACAGTCAGAGACGTAACAAAAAGGAAATTTCAGAGACAGAGGTCCTACTACCTGGCTCATAGGGCGTCTATTAGAGTCCGGTATAGGTCAGCAGGCTTTTCTTTTACCAAAGTCAGAGAGAGATGAGCTGGATCTTTTTTTTTTTATAAAATCCACACCACAGCAACACACAAACACATAGGGAATCTGTGGTTTAAAGGACTTTTTGTCACCTCTATCTTCGCTTCCAAATTTGTCCACAATGAAGAGTGTTTATAAGCTTATTAACACTTTAACAGTTTTTACACTTAGTCAGTGTTAACATCTTTAGTACTGAAAGAATGGTAGACCATGGTCATCATTGGTGATGATGAGCTTGCAACTTTTTTTTAATGGTTTCTGACATGCATTTAGCGAGACAAATTTGTTTCCAACTCTATCGCAGAGAGTACCTTGTGACCAAGAATTTTAGAGAATGTTCATCTTAAGAGACAAGGGGTTAGCTACTTGTACTCATTAGCCAACACTTCATTGGTTTACGATACATTTCAGGATGTGAAAAGGAGTGTCCAAGCTGTTACGCAACGATTACAAATAATACTACAGCACAATAACGATGGCCTACTTTTGCAATTGTTATGGTGAAGAGTAGCTGCAGCAATACGATTGTGACAAATATGAATAGCATCACAGCACGAATTAAGAATTATAAAATCTTACGATCAGTAATTTTTTATTCGTCAAGTTACGAAGGATACAAAATAATAAGTCAAACTGGCAGCAAAGTCAGTAAAATATTTTTAAATCCTTTCCTCAGGTTCAACAATTTTTACGGATATTCATTGATAGCTAAGAAAGAAAAACGAAACATGGGGTTAGATACTTGTGTCAATTTATCGGCATTTTATTTGTTTCTGATGCGTTTAATGGTACATTACACAAATGCGTCTACAGTTAACTAGCTGCAAGTTAATATATTGTTTTTTAAATCCCTTCCTCGGATTCCTGACCAAAGCATAGCTCCCGAAACAGTTTTGTTGGCAAATCCAACACAGGATTGCTGCAATGCTTTGAGTTGCCTAGGTAACGTAAATCTAGTTTACTCTGAGGAAATTCTTGATGGCTGAAGAAAAAGATTTCAGAAATACACATTCAAATGAAGACCTTTGACTCCTTTTAGAATGTAGATAAATCGAACAATAGAAAAAACCTATGCTGAGTTGTCTGCTATAACTCAAAAAATTCCACACTGTATTTTTGGCCAAACAGGGATTCATGGTCCATCCTATAAAACTGAACATACTCGATCGATTGGTCTGATCAAGAATCTTATTTAGCTCTCGAGATAATTAGAAATTGAAGTTTTTATGGCACTCGATATTAACCAAGTGACATATAACGATCGCAAATTCTGTCGGTTTGACTGTCTGTCTGTCTGTCGGTCCCGGTTTTGCTAGTTTAGGCACTTCCAAATAAGCTAGGATGATGAAATATGGCAGGCGTACCAGGGATAAGACCATATTAAATTAGAAATAGTCGTTTCCCCGATTCGACCATTTGGAAGGGGAGTGGGGGACGGTTAATTTTGAACAATTAGAAAAAAATTAGGTATTTTTAACTTACGCGGGTGATCGGATCTTAATGAAATTTGATATTTAGAAGGATATCGTGTCTCACAGCTCTTATATTAAATCCCGAACGAATCTGGTGACATTGCGGGGGAGTTGGAGGGGGAAACCTAAAATCTTGGAAAACGCTTAGAGTGGAGGGATCGGGATGAAACTTGGTGGCAAAACTAAGCACAGAGTCTAGATACGTGATTGACATAGCCAGAATGGATCCGACCTCTTTGGGGGAGTTGGGAGAGGGTAATTCTGAAAAACTAGAAAAAATAGGTATATTTAACTTCAGAAGAAGTTGTCGGACCTTAATGAAATTCGGAAAAATTAGAAAAAATGAGGTAACTGTAAATTACGAACGGGTAATCACATCGTAATGAAATTTGATATTTAGAAGGATCTTGTGCTTCAGAGCTCTCATATAAAATCCTGACCAGATCTGGTGATACTAGGGGGAGTCTGAGGGGGAAACCGGAAATCTTGGATGTCTCATATGCTCCGTTTTCAATTCGAATTGGATCCAGAGACAAAGGGGGCTGGAGGGGGGAAACAGAAATCTTGGAAACCGGAAATCTTTGGAAACGCTTGGAATGGAGAGATCGGGATGAAACGTGATGGAAAGAATAAGCACCAGTATTAGATACGTGATTGACATAATTGGAACGGATCCGCTCTCTTTGGGGGAGTTGGGGAGGGGTGTTAATTCGGAAAAATTAGAAAAATTGAGGTATTTTTAACTTAAGAACGGGTGACCAGATCTTAATGAGATTTGATATTTAGAAGTATCCCATTCTCAGAGTTTTTATACTAAATCCCGACCAGACCTGGCGACATTGGGGGGAGTTGGAGGGGGAAACAAGAAATCTTGGAAAACGCTTAGATTGGAGAGATCAGGATGGAACTTGGTGGGTAGAATAAGCAAATGTCGTAGATACGTGATTGATATACCCGAACATGATCCGTTCTCTTTGGGGGAGTTAGGAGAGGGGGTCCATTGCTTTGGCAAGTTTGGTGCTTCTGGATGTGCTAGGACGATGAAAATTGGTAGGAGTGTCAAGGAACTGAACAAATTTACTTGATAAAGCTGTTTTTCCGAATTTGGCCATATGGGGGGCTGAAAGGAGAGAAGAAATTAGAAAAAATGAAGTATTTTTAACTTACGAGTGGTTGATTGGATCCTAATGAATTTTGATATTTAGAACGACCTTGTGTCTCAGAGCTCTTATTTTGAATCCCGACCAACATTAAGCCTCTGATTTTCTTTTTAAATTAATCAATTGATTCTTAGAATTTTGCTAGAGCTCATGCCATATGAACTCCTGGCTCTTCCGATCTTGTCACAAGTGACACGAGCTCTTAGCTCTTGTTTATCCTTATATCTCACCATGTTGTCCTATATCTTCATATATCTCACATAGTTTCTGATCCTAGTCGGTATATCTCCTTCTCTCAAAGGCATACACTTAAAAACTTGGAGATTTTAATATCAAAATCCTTTTTTGATAATTTAGAGACTATCCTTCCACAAAATACATTTATAAAAAACTGTAAAAAAGGCACAAATGCATATTCTCAGTTTCTTTCTGCTACACAGTATATTTAACGCGGAACAATAATTTTGAATTTTGAAACTTCGAATTACTGTTACAAAAATTATTATTTTAATTTCCAATTATTTTAACTTTATATTGCGAAACATCCGCAAATTTTTCAATTACGATCCTTTATCAGAATGTAAACTCTTAGCTTTCAGCTCCAACTGTTAGAACTTGTAAATTAATCAATTTCTTACCTTAAAATGATTTTGAAGGGAGAAAGCCACTCCAAAGATGATTATGTCCCCTATAAACAGGGACCTTGAGCAAAATAAATGAGATAAAAAGAACCACTGCAGACAAATTACGGACTATTAAACTAGACAAGATCTGGGAAATGGAATCCATGAACTGACTGAATAGAAAGCTCCGTCTTAATAGGATACACAAGTGGGAACAGCATGGGAAAGAGCATATACTGGGTTCAATTCAAAAATAACAAACGGACAAATTTACTAAAGACTTATATTAAAAGGATTTGGAGAGTGTTTTTTTTTTATAATTCCAGCATTTGCTGCTATCGATCCTTTATTTAGGACAATAACTGTTTTCATTTTATACGTATTTTGTTAATGATAAAATTTTCATATTATCAAGACTTGACAAAAGCAAACATTCATTTTAGGTTTATCTCATGCATTAATATGTTAAAGCTTCAAAAGCATACCTATTTTTGGCGATTCTACTAAACCAGGGCTTCTTAAACTATGGGTCGCGACCCCATTTGGGGTCGCGTAGCAAAATTACGGGGTCGCGAGTGATAAAAATAGAATTTAACAAAAAATGTTTTTTAACTTGTAAAATTATTGTTATAAAGAAAAATAACAATCATCGTACTTAACTATATCATAAAATCTTCTGGGTCCGAAAGATTGTTTACACCAGCATTTCTATTCCGATCATTATAATATCGTGTATAAATTTACTATGAATCAGAAGATGTTATAGAAATTTATAAAAATGTAGATTTATTTTTGTCAATCTCTTAAAACCGAAATAATCCTGACAAATATTGTCAACAAAATTTCTAAGTGTTATTTCGAAGAAACTATATAAACATTTCGTGTTATTTTCATTTAGCCATTGTATGATTGTGAACGAAGTGCATGTTAGTCCGATTTAGTCAGTTTAACCCTTTCGCCACCGACAGGACCCTACAGTCCCAGCATGTAAAAATTCTTTGGGTGCTTCTTAATTGATTGATAGCACCAGAATTGAACGATGTGCTTCAGGATGCTGTTAAGGTCATAAATTTTATTAAGAGGCATGCCCTTAACATTCGCTTATTTTCAAATCTCTGTAAGGATATGGATTCCAACTATACAACTTTCTTATTACATGCAAAAGTAAGATGGTTGTCAAGAGGTCAAAGTTTAAAAAGATTATTGTTATTAAAGGACGAGATCGAAATATTTTTAACTGAACGAAAATACGAATTTGCTGCTTTTTTTTTCAAAATGACTTGTGGCTATCCAAGTTGTGTTATTTTTCAGATATTTTTGCGAAGTTAAACTATCTTAACTTGTCTTCAAGCAAAAAATTGCGATATATTTACTTCAAACGATAAAATTGAAAGTTTTATTACAAAGACGAGCATTTGGAAAAGTAGGGTCTAAAAAAAATTGTTCGAAATGTTTTCCAGTGTCGACAATTTTGTAATTGAGAAAATTCATCGCAAAACTTTTATTGCAAAAACTATTGTAGATCACTTAAAAGCGCTAGAAATACAGTTCCGGATATATTTTATATTAAATATTGATTTACAAAAAATAGTTTGGATTCAAAAGCTGTTTTGGATTGGCTTAAGTGAGATTGATCATCTGCCAGTTAAAGCTCAAGAAGAATCTGCTGAGCTTTCGTGTGACTCAAACTTAAAACTACAATTCCAAAAAAAAGCCCTTGACTGAATTCTGGATAGGAACCAGAACTGAATTTCCCACAATCGCCGGTATGGAGTTAAATGTACTTCTGCCATTCAACACCACATATTTAAGTGAAGTTACTTTCTCAGCTTTAGCACACATTAAATCCAAATATCGTTCAGCGATAAAAAATGTTGAAGAGGTCTTACGTCCAGCAGTTTCAAAAATTACACCAAGATTTGATTTGTTATGGAATAAAAAACAGGCACATCCATCTCATTAATTTTTTAACGTAAACTTTAATTTAATATTTACCACGCAACTACTTGCATATATTCGAGAGAATTAAGACAGTCGGAATCCACTTTTGTTTTTGAAACTATAATAAAAACATTTCTATAACATTTTGTACAAATTTCAATTTTAGATTTTTATATGTTTCAAAACGAATTCTAAATTTATAATTTTCATATGCATATGTATATTGTTACCTAATAAAAATATCATCAAAAAATATTAATTTATTTTTCTTTTATACTTGTTGGGGTCGTTAAGAAACTCAAAATCATAAATGGGGTCGGGAATTACAAAAGTTTAAGAAGCCCTGTACTAAACCAAGAGGCTATTAAATTTAGAATTTAATATCTCAAATTCGCTAATAAGATCTTTAAACGAGTTGGGTCCAATAGTAATCAATACCACAAACGGTAAAAAGTAACGAGTCAAATAAAGAATAAAATAAAAACCGACAGCTTTATGAAAAAACAAGAGCCAAAAGCTCATATGACACTTGTGACGAGGTTAGAACCAAAAATTAGGCTCGGTATCAAGTTTCATTAAGATCTGATAGCCCATTCGTAAGATAAACATACCTCAATTTTCACGATTTCCCCTTCCTCCCCCCCCCAGATTGGGGAATCGGGAAAACGACTATTATCAAGTCAATTTGTGAATGTCCGTAACACGCCTACCAATTTGTATCGTCCTAGCACTTCCAGAAGCACCGAACTCGCCAAAGAACTGGATATCTCCCCCCAACTCCCCCAAAGAGAGCGAATGCAGTCCGGTTATTTCAATCACGTATCTTCGACTTGTGCTTCCCACCAAGTTTATTCCCGATCTCTCCCCTCTAAACGTTTTCCAAGATTTCCGGTTTCCCCCTCCAACTCCCCCCAATGTCATCGGATCCGGTCAGGATTTGAAAAATAAGAGCTCTGAGACACGAGGTTCTTCTAAATATCAAATTTCATTAAGATCCGGAAGTTAAAAATACCTCATATTTTCTAATTTTTCCAAACTACCGAATTATGCCCCCTCCCCAACTCCTCCCAAAACTCACCGGATCCGGTTGGGATTTAAAATAATAGCTCTGAAACACAAGATTCTTCTAATAATAAAATTTCATTAAGGTCTGATCACCCGTTCGTAAGTTAAAAATATCTCATGTTTTCTAATTTTTCAGAATCCCCCCAACTCCCCCAAAGAGAGCGGATCCGGTCCAGTTAATTCGATCACGTATCCAGGACTTGTGCTTATTCTTACCAAAAAGTTTCATCCCCATCTCTCAACTACAAGCGTTTTCCAATATTTTCCAATTTCCCCCTCCAACTTCCACCAATGTGACCGGATCCGGTCAGGATTTAAAATAAGAGCTCTGGGATACGAGGTCCTCCTAATCATCAAATTTTATTAAGATTCGATCACCTGTTCGTAAGTTAAAAGTACCTCGTTTTTCTAATTTTTCCGAAGACCCCCCCCCCCCGCCAAACTCTCCCAAAGAGAGCAGATACGTTCCAGTTATGTCAATAGCGTATCTAGGACCAGTGCTTATTCTTCCCACCAAGTTTCTTCTCGATCTCTCCACTTTAAGTATTTTCCAAGATTTCCAGTTTCCCCCTCCAACTCCCCCCAATGTCGCCAGATCCGTTCGGAATTTAAAATAAGAGCTCTGAGACACGAGCTCCTTCTAAACATCAAGTTTCATTAAGATGTGATCACTCGTTCGTATGTTAAAAATACCTAATTTTTTCTAAATTTTTTGAATAACCGTCCCTCTACTCTCCCTCCTCCAGAGGGTCGAATCGGGAAAACGACTGTTTCTAATTTAATCTGGTCTGCTTCCTGATACGTCTACAATCGTTCATCGCCCTAGCTTATCTGGAAGTGCCCAAACTAGCAAAACTGGGACCGACAAGCGGAGAGAAATTGCGATCGCTATATGTTACTTGGTAAATACCAAGTGACACATAAATTTAAAAAAAAAATTACTGGTGGCCTGCTAGAGTCCTCAAAAACCATGCTATCTGTCTATCATAAATTAATACGCTTATGATACAATTTTAGGATACCTTTCACCGACATTACCTTTGAAGTTCAGCTTCGGCATTTGACAACGATATCTTCAGATCCTCTAATTGGGCTAACAAAAGGCTTTTCTCAGCAGCAGAAATGCTTTGTGACTCCTCTAATGCCAACTGCAGTTCTTGCCTTATCGATATTTCTTTGCTTAAAGTCTTTTGTGCTGCCTCAGATTCAAGCTCAATATTTCTCTGTTCCAGTGCTTCATATTCCCTTAAAATTTGAAAATGGTCGTTTACTTGCAAAGTAGCAACCCGTCCTTAATTAGATTAGTAATAGGAAAAAACACAGAAAAAAAATATATACACCAAGAGTTTAAACAGGAATTTTTTTAGATGGATCGATTTTTTTTTGGGGGGGGGGCACTAAAGTCAGAATGAGTTGTAAAGTATGAAAAGCTAAAGCAAAACCGTAAAAAAACTCAAAGATAATTGAGGACGAATTGCTTACGCAGCCGCATCTTTTAAGGTTGCGGCTGCGTGAGGAATTCCCGTTGGATGGGTCATATCGACACTACAAAGAAACAGTCATACAACGTAAACAAAATGTCAATACCAGGCTGCAGCCTCAAGAGCGATTTAAATTCCAATCCTCCTTCTACAGAGGAGAGTCTCATAGCCACTATAGAGCGGTAACTGTTGACTGAGGATACAAGGCTATCTTTGATGGTACGATAGATCTTGATATGACCCACGCAGAACCCAGAAGCAACCCGATGCTGGACTGTGGATTGATGCTCTTCTTGGCAATTCGGAGGCCAGGGATTGATCTTAACCACAGAAAGGCTGGGCAACAGGCTTGCTACTTGTCCCTGTAAAAAAAGCCCCAGCAGCTGAAACGTCGGTCCAACACCGTATTTGCCAGAAACAGCTCTGGGGGATCTTTGCCCCTTGTCTATATGTGAATTTCTAATATACTGGAGAAAGATCGATTTGAAGAAATATTCAGTGATCGCGTCCAGCAAGAAAATTGCTTAAGGAATGTAGTAACATACTAATGTATATTTTCTCCTTATTAAGGTGTGAATGTGAAGTAAAAATCAACAGCAAAAACGTGCTTCTTATTTTTAATATTTCTTTTTAGTCGGCTTTAAAATCTATAATGTGTTTTCTCACTAGATGTCAGAGCTGCGCTAAAAAGGAAAGTCGCGTTTGCTTACCTAAAAAAAATACTTTAAACAAGAGCTAAGAGCTCATATGGCACTTGTGACGAGGCAAGAAGAGCCAAGAGCTCATATGGTATGAGCTCTAACAAAAATCTAAAAATCAATAGATTGATTTAAAAGGAAAATCAGAGGCTTACTGCCGGTCAGGATTTAAAATAGGAGCTCTGAGTCACGATGTCCTTCAAAATATCAAAATTCATTAAGATCCCATCACCCACTCGTAAGTTGTAAATACCTTTTTTTCTAATTTTTCCTCTCCCTTTAGCCCCCCAGATGGTCGAATGTGGGAAAACGACTTTATCAAGTCAATTTGTGCAGCTTCCTGACACACCTATCAATTTTCATCGTCCTAGCTCGTCCAGAAGCACCAAACTCGCCAAATCACCGAACCCCTCCCCCAACTCCCCCAAAGAGAGCGAATCCAGTACGGTTACGTCAATCATGTATCAACGACATTTGCTTATTTTATCCACCAAGCTTCATTTCGATTCCTCCACTCCAGTGTTTTCTAAGTTTTCTAAGACTCCCTCCAACTCCCCCAATGTCAAAATATCTGGTCGGGATTCGAAATAAGAGCTCTGAGACATGAATTCCTTTTAAATATCAAATTTCATTAAGATCCGGTCACCTATTCGTAAGATAAAAATATCCCAATTATCACGTTTTCCAAGAATTTCAGTTTCCCCCTCCAACTCCCCCCAATGTCACAGGATCTGGTCGGAATTTAAAATTAGAGCTTTAAAGCACAAGATCCTTCTAAATATCAAATTTCATTAAGATCTGTTCACCCTTTCGTAAGTTACAAATACCTCAATTTTCAAAATTACCAATTTCATCCAATTACCAATTACCAATTTCATCCCGATTCCTCAAATAGACCGGATCCGTTCCGGTTATGTCAATCATGTATCTAGGAATTTCATCCGGATCCCTCCACTCTAAGTGTTTTCGAAGATTTTTGGTTTTCCCCCGAACTCTCCCCCCATGTCATCAGATCCGGTCGGGATTTAAAATAAGAGCTCTAGACACGATATCCTTCCAAATATCAAATTTCATTAAAATCTGATCAACCGTTCGTAAGTTAAAAATACTTCTATTTTTTCCGAACTAAAGGGCCCCCCAACCCCCAGATTGTCAAATCGGGAAAAAGACTATTTCTAATTTAATCTGGTCCGGTCCCTGATACGCCTGCCAAATTTCATCGTCCTAGCTTACCTGGAAGTGCCTAAAGTAGCAAAACCGGGACCGACAGACCGACAGAATTTGCGATTGATATATGGCTAATATATGGTTAAAAACACTTGGTTAATACCAAGTGCCATAAAAACGGGAAAATAAATATGCACTGCTAGAAAGCAAAATAAAAAAAATACTCTTAGGCATAGAATCCAATCAAAAAGTAGGTCAATTTCAAAAAGAAAAAAGTAAAAAAAAGTTCATGTTTGTCTTAGCTTAAAAAATATTTTAAAAAACGAGAAAATAGATATGCACTGCTAGAAAGCAAAATACAAAAATTACTCTGATGCTCATGATTTACTCATGTTTATTTTTGACATGTTAATTTGTAGCTTCGAGCTAAGGTAGGGAAGTAAGCTTTGAGCAAAACAAGGAAATTTGGGTTTGCTAACATTTAAACCAACTTAAAGAGATTAAAAACAAATGGGCACAAATAGAAGGCAAGAAAAAAATTGACTCTGAAATATGGATAAAGACTGAGACGTCAAATTAAGAATTAGTTCACTTGAAAAAGATATGGTAGGCTCTTTCATTTTCAGTCTTGCCCCTCCTATGCATTCGCATACCACCTAGATCTTTTTCTAGGGTGATCTTTATTAGATTATCAAAACTGTCTTTTTTAATATTTTCATTGAAAAATGACATTTTTTTTGCACAGAACAAAACTTTCTCCCTCTAGAGTTTGAAAAACTCTTAGCGTAGCACCCCTGTTTTTATGGCCCTTGGTATTAACTAAGTGACATATAACAATCGCAAATTCTGTCGGTATGTCAGTCTGTCTGTCTGTCTGTCGGTCCCGGTTTTGATACTTTAGGCACTTCCAGGTAAGCTAGGACGATGAAATTTGGCAGGCATATTAGGGACCGGACCAGATTAAATTGGAAATAGCTGTTTTCCCAATTTAACCATCTGGGGGGAGTGAGGGGCCGGTATTACGTATTAATATTACGTATTAAATTACGTATTATTAATTTACGAAGGAGTGATCGGATCTTCACAAAACTTCATATTTAGAAGGACCTTGTAACTCAGATCTCTTATTTTAAATCTCAACCGGATCCAGCGTCATTGGAGGGGGGGGGGACCGGAAATCTTAGAAAATACTTAAAACGGAGAGATCAGGATGAAACTGGATGGGAAGAATAAAAACAAGTCTAAGATATGTGACTGACATACCCGGACCGGATCCGCTCTCTTTGGTGGAGTTGGGAGGGGGGGGGTAATTCGGAAAAATGAGGTATTTGTAACTTACGAACGGGGTCATCAGAACTTATTGAAATTTGATATTTAGAAGGATCTTGTGCTTTAAAGCTCTTATTTTAAATTCCGACCAGATTCTGTGACATTGGGGGGAGTTGGACAAGGAAACAGGAATTCTTGGAAAACGTGAAAACTTGGGGTATTTTTATCTTACGAATAGGTAATCGGATCTTAATGAAACTTGATATATAGAAGGATCTTATGTCTCAGATGCTCCATTTTCGACTCGAATTGGATCCAGGGACATAGGGGGTTGGAGGAGGGAAACAGAAATCTTGGAAAACGCTTAGAGTGGAGAGATCAGGATGAAACTTGACAGGAAGAATAATCACAAGTTCTAGATACGTGATTGACATAACTGGAACAGATCCGTTCTATTTGGAGGAGCTGGAGGGTGTTAATTTTGAAAAATTAGAAAAATTGAGGTATTTTTAACTTAAAAACGGGTGACCGGATCTTAATGTAATTTGATATTTAGAAGGAAATTCAAGTCTCAGACCTCTTATTTCAATCCCTACCATATCTGCTGACATTAGGGGGAGTCGGAGCGAGAAATCGGAAATCTTGGAAAACGCTTAGAGGGGAGGAATCGGGACGAAGCTTGGTGGATAGAATAAGCAAATGTTGTAGATACGTGATTGGCGCAACCGTGCTGGATTCGCTCTCTTTGGGGGATTTGGGGGGAGGGGTTCAGTGCTTTGGCGAGTTTGGCTCTTCTGGACGACCTAGGACGATGAAAATTGGTAGGCGTGTCAGGAAATTGCACAAATTGACTTGACAAAGTCTTTTTCCCAGATTCGACTATCTGGAGGGCTAAAACGAGAAAAAATGAGGTATTTATAACTTACGAGTGGGTGATCGGATCTTAATGAATTTTGATATTTAGAAGGATATCGTGACTCAGAGCTCTTATTTTAAATCCCGACCGGCATTAAGCCTCTGATTTTTCTTTTAAATCAATCTATTGATTCTTAGAATTTTGTTAGAGCTCATACCTCATGAGCTCTTGGTTCTTAGCTCTTCTGGACTTGTCACAAGTGCAATATGAGCTCTTAGCTCTTGTTTTAAAAGTTGACGTCGCTGCAATTTCCTTGCTTAAACAGACAAGTAAATAAATTAATTCTAAATATTTCACCACAGGGTGGGGGGGGGGTAGAATATGATGTAAAAAAGCAATATATTTTGTTGCAAACATTCTCCATAGCCTGCAATGCACTGTTTTTTATCGCCAAAGTCCTTAATATTGTCACTAACAAGCTTGATATTTTACATTTTTTAAGTAATTGCCAAGTTCAGATGTTGACCTCTCAAGACATTAAATAAAAAATACAAGTATTTTCAACTGAAAATAAGGAGCAACATTGAAACTTAAAGCTAACTGAAGCTATTACGTGTATGAAGGGATTGCCCCCTCCTCAACACCTCGCTCTTTACGCTTTACGCTAATGTTTTTTAGTACTTTTAAAAAAGCCCTATTGCTCTAATTAAACGATTATTGTGTTTCAGGAGTCGTTCTCAAAGGATAAGGTCAAAATTCAAACTTTAGCGTAAAGAGCGAGGTGTTGAGGAGGGGAATCCCCTTCATACACGAAATATTTCTATTCGTTTTAGGTTTCACTGTTGCTCCTTACTTTCAGTTGAAAAAACTAGCTTTTTTCATATTAAATTTCTGATCTTTTTTAAGTAATGCGAGGAAATCTTGCCCCACCTCCACGGAGAAATGTCCTTCCCCACGGAAATATCTACTAGACAATTCAATCCCGGTGAAAATTTACCCCGTAAAATTACCCTTAACAACTCCAAGCTTGAAATTGAGACAGAAAAGAGAAAGCAAGACATTTAAAAGGAGTTTTGTATAGGAATTCTGGCAAATTCCCCCAGTGTATAATTTCCCCTAACAAGTTCAGCCCCTGGAAACTTCCCCCCATAGAAAGTTTCTGAGTGGAAAACTTATTCGAAAAAATTGGTCTCCCCCCCATCCGAAAGTGTATACATGCTTCGAAATAACAAATCCCATGTGTAAAAAAAATTGGCAAATGTTATCACCTTTCCACCTGTAGGGGGCTGTAGGGGGTCATGTTATATCCAAAGGCATATTTATTGGGCCTTTCAGCTATGATGAGCAAAATGGTCATCTCAAAATTTTGATCGGACAACTTTGGGAAAAAGGGGGCGGGAGGGGGCCCGGTTGCCTTCCAATCTTTTTGGTCAAATAAAAAGGCACTAAAACTTTTAATTTCCCTTCGAATGAACCCTCTCATGATATTCTAGGACCACTGGCTCAAAACAATCACCACTAAAAAAAAAAAAAAAAAAAAAAAAAAAAAAAAAAAAAAAAAAAAAAAAAACCTCCTCTTTCTTCTGGCAAAACATCCAAAATTCCATGTTTTTGCACATAGGAGCTTGAAACCCCTACATTAAGATTTCTTGGTGTGCTGAATCTGATGGTATGATTTTCGTTAATATACTAATACTTTTACGGGGTGTTACCCCCTTTTTTCAAAAACCAGGCAAATTTTTTTCCGGCTCGTAGCTTTTAATTGGCAAGACTAAACTCAATGAAACTTCTATATTTAAAATCAATATAATAAGCCGAATCTTTTGATATACCTAATGGTATTCTAATTTTTAGAGTTTCGGTTACTATTGAGCCGGGTCACTCCTTACTTGCAGTTTGTTACCACGGAATTCAAATAAAAAATTAATTGAAAAAGAAAAGAAATGCTCTTTCGTATTAATTAGTGACTTGTTAATTTGTAATTGTATACAATCTTTTACTACTGTACTAAGAAGCCTTTATCTGTTATTTTTTTTTTTATTAAGTGCAGGCTTAATCCAAAAAGCTATTTTCCTCCTCTACCATTGCTAAGCTACGGAAGAATAGTCTATGCATGTCCTCTAAACAGCCTGAGTGATAATGTGTTTGTTGCAATCAGTGTTGCTGATATTACGCGTGTCAGCAATTAAATGACTCAACTTAACCAGTCAGTGATACCAGTAATGATAGTCTAAAAAAGTGCTCCAAGAGAAAGGCAAAGGCTCATTTCACAACTCAAATCCTAAATAGATTTTGGTATTGCCAAAATCGGGCAAACATATGACATTCTCAATCAATCAAATAGTTCGTGGTAACGAACTGTAGTAAGGAGCGACCCGGCTCAATAGTAAACGAAACTCTAAAAATCGGAAATTTGATGCTAAAAGATACATCAAAGAATCGGATTTTCATGCTGATTTTAAATATATAAGTTTCATCAAATTTAATCTCTGTCATCAAAAGTTACGAGCCAGAGAAAATTTACCTTATTTTGGAAAATAGGGAGAAACACCCCCAAAAAGTCATAGAATCTTATTTCGTATTTGTTGCCAGAAGACAGATCATGGGTGCGTGTTTATTTGTTTGTTTTTTTTTTTTTTCCCAGGGGTAATCGTATCGACCAAGTGGTCCTAGAATGTCGCAAGAGGGCTCATTCTAATGGAAATGAAAAGTTCTAGTGCCCTTTTTAAGTGACCAAAAATTTGGAGGGCACCTAGCCCCCTCCCACGCTCATTTTTTCCAAAGTCAACAGATCAAAATTTTGAGATAGCCATTTTATTCCTCATAGTCGAAAACCATAGTAACTATGTCTTTGGGGATGACTTACTCCCCCACAGTTCCTGGGAGAGGGGCTGCATGTTATAAACTTTGACCAGTGTTTACTATACAGTAATGGTTACTGGGAAGTATACAGACGTTTTCAGGGGGATTTTTTTTGTTGGGGGGGAGGAGAGTTGAGGGGGAGGGGGGTTACGCGGGAGGATCTTTCCATGAAGGAACTTCTCATGGGGGAAGATACTTTCAATGGAGGGGGCGCAGGATTTACTAGCCTTATTTAAAAAAACAATGAAAAATAAATATGAAAAGTTTTTCCTACTGAAAGTGAGGAGCAGCATTAATACTTAATACAGCATTAAAAACGAACAGAAATTATTACGCATATGAGGGGTTTACCTCCTCGTAATACCTCGCTCTTTACGCTATATTATTTTTAATAATTTCAACTATTTATTCTACGGCCTTTGTGATTCAGGGGTCATTGGGAAGTGTTTGGAAGTCTTCCCATTGGTTATTGGGAAGTGTACAGACGTTTTCACTGGGATTCTTTTGGTTTTGGGGGTTGTGTTGATGGGAGGGGGCTATGTGGGAGTATCTTTCCTTGGAGGAATATGTCATAGGGGAAGAGACACTCAAGGAAAATGGCGGAGAATTTTCTAGCATTAACATAAAAAAAAAAAATGAAAAAATAAACATGAAAAAGTTTTTTCAATTGAAAATAAGGAGTAGCATTAAAGCTTAAAACGAGCAGAGATTATTAAGCATATGAGGGGTTCTAAAAATACTTTAGCATAAAGAGGAGGAGGTATTTAGTATTTAGTGTATTAAGTATTTAGGAGGAGATAAAGTATTTTTAAAGTTTTTAGTAATTTCAACTACTTTTTCTACGGCCTTTCTGATTCAGGGGTCATTCTTAAAGAATTGGGACAAAACTTAAGATTTAGTATAAAGAGCGAGGTATTAACAAGGGAACAAACCCCCTCATATATATAATAAAAATATAAGAATATAAAAGTTTTTTACGTAAGTTAATTCTTAAGTTACGTATATTTTTTACTAATAAAAACGTTCGTTAAAAATTGAGTTCTAGTTGCCTTTTTAAGTAGCCGAATAATTGGAGGGCAACTACACCTCCTTCCCCACTCCTTATTTCTCAAAATCGTCTGATTAAAATTAAGAGAAAGCCATTTAGCCAAAAAGAGAATTAGTATGCAAACTTCATTTTAATAATTTATGTGCGGAGAGCCAAAATCAAACATGCATTAATTCAAAAACGTTCAGAAATTAAATAAAAAAACCTAGTTCTTTTAACTGAAATTAAGGAGCGACATTAAAACTTAAAACGAACAGAAATTACTCTGTATATGAAATGGGTTTTCCCCTCCGCAATCCCTCGCTCTTTACGCTAAAGTTTGACTCTTTGCCACAATTCTAATTTTTTAAACAATTAAAAACTTTAGCGTAAAGAGCGAGGGATTGTGGAGGGGAAAACCCATTTCATATACAGAGTAATTTCTGTTCATTTTAAGTTTTAATGTCGCTCCTCACTTTCAGTTAAAACAAACTAGGTTTTTTTTATTTAATATGTTTTAAGGGGCAATAGAACAAATTTTAAAACAAGCATTTAACCCTGTTTTAGCTCAAAGCTAAACCTCTAAGTTGAAAAGCATCTTGGAACATTAGGCACACAAATTGAATGTTTCACACAATCTTGGATCAGTTAATACTGAGCGCACTAGAAGCACTCGAGAGCTGGCTGTCTTAAAGTCGCAACATTATCTAAATAGAAGTTATTTTTCAAAATCTTAAAAGGTACACTGAGTATATGTTAATTTACACATACCCAGACTGCTTCAAAGAACAATAATAGGGTTTGAGGTGAAAGTATCTAACTTTATATAATACTTTTTAGTGAAAGGACAAAATTTAGAAGCAGGTTTAAGCAGTCAATGCTAGGTGCACTAGCAGAACACAGACTGTCTTAAGAGACACATAATGGTTTTAACAGAAATTATTTTCTAAAAGCTTTAAGGTATCAACACTGCCTATATTTAATATACTCCTGATCAGACTTACTCAGCGTGAATATTACATTGGCTCTGCTTTTGAAAGTGGACAAGCTATACTGTACATTTTTCAGTTGTCCATCTATTTGTGTGAACTACATTTTCCCTGTCATTTCCATATATTCCCCGCATATTTTGTGACGCTTGCTTCCGGAACTTAAGGATAGAGGACAAGACCCTCCAGAGCCAATTGCCTATCCTAAAGCAGGGTTGCTTCTCGGATCTGCGTGGGTCATATCAAGATACATTATACCATCAAACATAGCAAAGTATCATCAATCCACAGTTGCCGCTGCACAGCGGCTATTATTGACGTTGTATGGTTGTTTCATTGCAGTAAATATTTGACTCATCAAGCGGGAATTAATTTTATATAGTACTGATGAGAAAAAAATGATCACCTTTTAATAGCTGCTTTTTAGTTAAGTAATTTATTCTCATGTTTCAAAACACTTTAAACTAGCGTTGACATACACTTTAGCACAGACTAGAGCCTTTTATGTCACCGGGCCTGTTTAATCTGTTCCCGAGATCCCTAGTGTCGCTAATACCAGCCAAATACTGAGCCAATAAAAGATGAGGCCGTCAATGAAGGGGGTTTGATATCATGGTTGCGAGGGATTCTGAGTTCCCTACAGGAAAAACTGCTATGATATCAGAGGCAACACTATAGCGTTGCTGCTGATACAGAGCCATAAGCCTTCAATGTATTATTCTTTTCCTGGAGCCACTTTCACTGGAAAGGATGGTCGTAGAAACTTCGGATGGGGTTGATTCAATTAAAAATTGAAAGTTCTAGCGCCTTTTTTCCGAGCCAAAAATGAAGGGAGGGCAGCCAGCCTCCACCTTTTACCCTTATTTTATAACTAGCTCCCCCTAACCTTAAAAGACATTCAATGAAAATTTTCAGACAGCCATTCAGTTCAAAATAGTTAGAAGGTCCAATAAAGATACCTCCAGGGATAATATGACCCCCTCACACGTTGGGCAAGGGTCGAAGATAACTAATACTGGCGATTGTTTGAACATATCTTCCATAATGGAAAAACGGGTTTCTTGCAATATCTCAGGAATATTTAAAGGTACTAAGTGGAAACTATCAGGGAATGTTTATGGGAATGTTAAACTAGATCACAAGACATTACGTGCATCCAGGTTGTCACACGGTCCTATCCGCAGAACCTCAGTAACGGCTGAATATCAAGACGAAATCGTTCAGCGAATCTGGAGGGTGATTTTGAATTAAGTCAAAAGATACTATAAGTATCCAGATTGCCACAAGGGCATTATTTCCAAATCTGAGGAATATATTTTATTTGATTTCTTGAACAAGTATTGAGAGGATTTTAAAGCTAAATCAAAAGACAATATGGGAATCCAGCTAATCAAAATAGCGTATTGGCCATATTTTAGAAACATGTAGGGGTATTAACTTGGAAATTTTAGTGAATGTTGAGAGGTATGATGAACCAAATCGAAAGACAGTCGTAGAACCAGTTCCTCAGAAGTGTATATCTACAGTGTCTCAGGAAAATGATATAAGGTTGGAATTCGAAGAAATGCTGTGGGGGATGTTAAATTAAATAAAAAAGACACTGTATGCATCCTGGTTATCAAAACAGAATACCAGCAATGTCTCAGGGACAATTAACAACATTGAGTTGATGCTTTGAGAAAATATTGTTGGAGATGTTGAACTAAATCCAAGACACTACATGCATCTAGCGTGCCAAAGGCTTGCATCTAAAATACACCTGAGATTGGATTTTGAAGTTTCGAAAAGAAGGTCTGATGCATTGTGAAGATTTTCTTGAATAGTCAGTTCCATTGTTTTGCCTGTGTGCGTTTCGATGTTGTATATTTTGCTTGTTTGTTGTGTGTCACAATGGACCAATAGGGCTATCGTGTCAATAAATCTATCTATCTATCACCAGGAACGACTAAGAGTATTACGTTAAAACTTTCTGAAAATGTTTAGATTGATGTAGAACTCAAGCAAATGGCATGGCGCTTGTCCAGGCTGTCAAAGAGGTGCATGTACAATATATCAGGAACAACTAAGGGTATTAAGTTAAAACTCTTAGGGGATATTGAAGAAGATGTTAAATTAAATCAAAAACACGGCATGGATCTTGGCTATGAGAAGAAGATATCTGCACTATTTCAGGAACAGCTAAGGGTATTGAGTTGGAAATTTCAGAGTTTGAGGGCGATATGGAACTAAAGTAAAAGACACTGTGCGATCCCGGTTGTGAAAAAGGAATATAACCCGGTTGTAAGGGTATTAATTTGACTTCTAGGGAAGGTTCAGTGTGGTGTTAACTAAATCAAGTTCATCCAGGTTTTCAAAAGAGGACATATGCAATATCACAAGAACAGCTAAAGGTGCTAAGTTGAAACTTTCGGAGAATGTTGACCGGCACTTAGAACTAAATCAGAAGTCTCAATTTATAACCATGATACCAAAAGGGCGTACCTACAGTGTCTCAGACACGACAAGGGGTAGTAAGTTAAAACTTTCAGAGAATGCTGAGGGATATGTTGAACTAACCACAAGGCACTATGTGGATACTTCTACTACTAATTCTATTTCTAGTCTGTTACTTCTGCTATGGGTAAGGGTATTAAGGTGACATTTCCGAGGGATACTGAGGAAAACGTTGAACTACATAAAAAAATACTGAATGCATCCAGGTTATGAAAACGGCGTATATACAATATCTCAGGAACAGCAAAAGGTATTAAGATTGAAATTTCAGAGAGGATGTGGATATTGAACTAAATCAAAAGACCCCGTGTACATTCCAGTTCTGAAAAGGGGTACTCACAATATTTCAGGAGCGCGTAAGGTTATTAATTTAATTTTTTAGAAAATGCTTGCGGAGGAGGTGTTTAACTAAGTAAAAAGATACTGTGTATGTTCAGGTTTTCAAAAGAGCGTATTTGCAATAACCCAGGAACAGCTAAGGGAATTAAGTCAAAACAATCAGAGAGTCTTGAGGGGGGAGGTTGTTAAAGGTCACTATATGTTACCAGGTTGTCAAAAGGGCGTAACTAGAGTATATTGAGAATGAGTAACAGCATTGAGTTGAAACTTTCAGGGTGGAATGAATGGTAAGTGAAGAACTAAATCAATAAGCACTGTAGCACTCATTCTAAATGATTCTGAAGGCATCCACGTTACCAAAACGCCATATCTGCAATTCCCCAGGAGCCGCTAAGGGTATTAATTTAAAACTTTCAGAGAATGTTAAGAAGGTGTTGAACTATTTTGAAAAAACAAGAGCTAAGAGCTCATATGGCACTTGTGACGAGCCAAGAAGAGCTTCGAGCAAAGAGCTCATATGGTATGAGCTCTAACAAAATTCTAAAGATCAATAGATTGATTTAAAAGGAAAATCAGAGGCTTAATGCCGGTCAGGATTTAAAATAAGAGCTCTGAGTCACGATGTCCTTCTAAATATCAAAATTCATTAAGATCCGATCACCCACTCGTAAGTTATAAATAACTCATTTTTTCTAGTTTTTCCTCTCCCTTTAGCCCCCCAGATGGTCGAATCGGGAAACGACTTTATGAAGTCAATTTGTGCAGCTCCCTGACCTGAATACCAATTTTCATCGTCCTAGCACGTCCAGAAGCACCAAACTCGCCAAATCACTGAACCCCTCCCCCCAACTACCCCAAAGAGAGCGAATCCAGTACGGTTACGTCAATCACGTATCAAGAACATTTGCTTATTCTACCCATCAAGCTTCATCCCGATTCCTCCACTCCAAGCGTTTTCCAAGATTTCCCCCTCCAGCTCCCCCAATGTCAACAGATCTGGTTGGGATTTGTAAGAGCTCTAAGACATGAATTTTTTCTAAATATCAAATTTCATTAAGATCCGATCACCCGTTCTTAAGTTAAAAATAACTCAATTTTTCTAATTTTTCCAAATTAACACCCCCAGCTCCTCCAAAGAGAACGGATCCGTTCATATTATGTCAATTACGCATCTAAAACTTGTGCTTATTCTTCCCATCAAGTTTCATCCTGATGTCTCCACTCTCAGCGTTTTCCAAGATTTCTCTTTCCCTCCTCCAATCCCCTCTGTCCCCGGATCCAATTCGAGTTGAAAATGGAGCATCTGAGACGTAAGATTCTTCTTTATATATCAAGTTTCATTAAGATCCGATCATCTATTCGTAAGATAAAAATACCCCAATTTTTACGTTTTCCGAACCACCCCTCCAATGTCACAGGATCTGGTCGGAATTTAAAATTAGAGCTTTTAAGCACAAGATCCTTCTAAATATCAAATTTCATTAAGATCTGTTAACCCGTTTGTAAGTTACAAATACCCCATTTTTCCAAATTACCCCCCCCCAACTCCATCAAAGAGAGCAGATCCGGTCCAGTTATGTCAATCACGTATCTTAGACAGATTTTATTCTTCCCATCCAGTTTCATCCTGATCTCTCCGCTTTGAGTACTTTTTAAGATTTCCGACCCCCCCCCTCCCAATGACGCTGGATCCGGTTGAGATTTAAAACAAGAGATCTGTTTTACGAGGTCCTTCTAAATATGAAGTTTCATGAAGATCCGATCACTTCTTCGTAAGTTAAAAATACGTCATTTTTTCTAATTTTTCAGAATTAACCCTCCCCCCCCCAATAGAGTGGATCTGTTCCAATTATGTCAATCACGTATCTAAGACTTTTGCTTATTTTTCCCACCAAGTTACATCCCGATCCCTCCAATCTAAGCGTTTTCCATGATTTTAGGTCCCCTCCAAAATCCCCCTATGTCACCAGATCCGGTCGGGATTTAAAATAAGAGCTTTGAGACACGATATCCTTCTAAATATCAAACTTCATTGAGATCCGATAACCCGTTCGTAAGTTAAAAGTACCTCAATTTTTCTAATTTTTCAGAACTACCCCCCAACTACCCCAAAGAGAGCGGATCCGTTCCGGTTATGTTAATCATGTATCTAGGACTTGAGCTTATTTTTACCACCAAGTTTCATCCCGATCCCTCCACTCTAAGTGTTTTCCAATATTTTAGGTTTCCCCCTCCCAACCCCCCCCCCCCCCCAATGTCACCAGATCCGGTTGGGATTTAAAATAACAGCTCTGAGACACGATATCCTTCAAAACATCAAATTTCTTTAAGATATGATCAACCGTTCGTAAGTTAAAAATACTTCATTTTTTCTATTTTTCCCGAATTAACCGCCCCCACTTCCCCCAGATGGTCCAATCAGAAAAAAGACTATTTCTTATTTATTCTGGCCCAGTCCCTGATACGCCCGCCAAATTTCATCGTCCTAGCTTACCTGAAAGTGCCTAAAGTAGCAAAACCGGGACCGACAGACAGACAGACAGACCGACAGAATTTGCGATTGTTATATGTTACTTGGTTAAAACCAAGTGCCATAAAAACAGTATTTACATCCCGGTTGTCAAAAGGCCAGACCGGCTAAGGGAATCAAGTTGACATTGAGGGAATGCTCAAAAGGATAATGAAATGAACTCCTTAGTCTTTTTGGAGGTGCATGTACAGTTGTGGCTGGATTGAAAAAAAAAATAGTTTCAATATTTATAGATTCCCATTGTCTCAGTAGAAAAAAGAAATGGAAGTAACTTTAAAGTTAAGTCCTGTGAATAAAAAAAAAGTCAGTAAAAAATAGTTCAGTTCCAAGATTTTAGACTTCAGTAAAGGCAAAAGAATTGTTTTCGAAGTTAAAATACTGACACTATATTTCGATTTAGCTTATAACGATGAACAAACTTTAGCCCATAGTAAATGGAATTAAAATAAATCTTCATATGCACGATGATGGAACCCACTTATCTTTTGAAAAAATAATATAACACAAGTATATTTTGAATAGTTGCTTCCCTGAGGTATGGTGCCATATTTGACTGACTTTGCTGCCTCATTCCTCGTGTATCGTCTTTCACTATTCCAACTAAGAAAAGGCCACAGGTTTTTTCCTGTGTGTCACTACATTTGGAAAAACCTGTCTCGTCAAGCAACTCTAGAGGGACTAAATACATACGTTTGCTTCAAATCAATCATTGAAGTAAAATTAAAGGTAGGAATGGGACCACAATTAGTGACAAGGGAAGAGTTAAAAAGAAACTCCTTACAAAAGGCACATAGATATAGTGATTTTCTTTCAAATGTGCTCTTGAACATCTCTCTATGATGAATTCATCTCCTCTAAAAACATCGCGGTGACGGAGAAAAGACGGAAAAAAGGACACAAAACGGCTTCTCATGCGAAATAGTGATTTACCTTGACCCAAAATTATGGTTTAGTAAGAGACATTTCTGATCCTTTCCCTATTTACTCTATCTACTGTTATGATAGAATGACTATCAAGAGGACTATTGAGTCTGGTAAAGCGCCTTTTAGATTCTTTGAAGTGGAATTAACGGTCCCATATTCAAGATTGGATCAATCCCTTGAATTTCTGGATCTTGATGGCAAAATTATCGAGGGCGAACTGAATGTTAAAGATGCATTTACTTCATTTTTTTAAGAATATTGGTAAGAGGACCGCTTTTGCTATTAGTTCTTCTCCTTTACGATCCAAACTCAGGTCTTATCTTGGGCCACATTGTATTAAGTCAATGTTCTTGGAATCAGCGACTGATAAAGGAATTACTAAAACTTATCTAAGATTGAAAAATTCCTCGTCGTCTGGCCTTGATAATATTCCTACTAAAGTAATTAAGTTCATACTTCCTTCCATTATATCTCGCTTGACAAAAATTATTAACCTCTGCTTTCAGTATGGAATTTCACCGAGTAGTCTCAAGCGGGCTCGAGTCATCAAATTATTTAAGAGGGGGGGGGGACATGAAATGATCCAGCCGACTGTCGATCAATTTCTTTGTTGTCTGTATTTAGCAAAATATTTGAGAAGGCGATGCTTTTTCGTCTTAATAATTCTCTTTCTTCTAAAGATTTATTTTTTTACGATTCTCAGTTTAGTTTTCGAGCAAATCATTATACTGATCATGCTTGTGCAGTTTTATTGAATTATCTTCATTCTGCCCTAGACTCCTTTTTGAAACCAGCTACTTTGTTTCTGTATGTTCGTAAAGCCTTTTATTCCTTAACCCACAGTGTTCTTCTTTCTAAACTTTCCCATTTTGGCGTAAGATGTGGTGCGTTTCTTTGGTTCAAGTCTCACATGTCTGGTAGAATAATTTTTGCTGATCCGCTTCTTCGCTCACCATCAAGTGTTGACCAGGGGTCCATCAAGGTTCAATTTAGGGCCAGTATCGTTCATAATATATATAAATGACCTAATTTTTGCAATTAGAAATAAAAAATCCTCTATACTGTTGTAGTCATTGTCGTCCAATATTCTCCCGTACTCACAACCATAGTTTGCATTCCTCGGATTCTCTTGTCACTTTTGCCGATTATACCACCCTTATTACTTCTGGGAGAACAGAGGATGAGGTTCGTACAAAGTTAGTTGACCTGTTCGAGCGAGTTTTAATTTGGGTTTGATGCTAATTCTCTTGCCCTAGATGTTTCTAAATCTAGTTCCTTTGTTTTTTTTTTCTCTCGTATATCTCATGCTTGTCCTCAGCTATAGGAAATTCATATATCCAAAGGCTTTATTAGTAGACCAAAGGATGACCATTTCCGTTTCCTAGCGATCCTCTTAGATGAAAATTTATCTTTTAAACACAATCTTGACTTTATTAAAATGAAGGTATGCATAAACTTTGGTATCTTAAGGAAACTCAAAAATATTTTCCCTGAACCAACTCTAAGAATCCTATTTCACAGCTTAATTCATTCTTATGTTTCTAATTGTCCAGTCATATGGAAGTCTACTTTTCCTTCTTTTCTCAAACCGAACACTTACAATAAAGCTATCAATCTTATCCAGCATGTAAATCGAAAACCTTCTTTACTTTGTCGAAAATTCTTTCCAGTGCGTCTTTTCTTCAGCTATTTTACGGTAATATTCCGATCGGCTCCTTAGATTTACTTCATCTTTTGTATCCGATCGGTCAAAGTACCAGTCCCGTAATTATCTGAACATTCAGATTCCGCAGAGACAAGTAATAACATCTGATTTTAACCCTTTCAATGTGTGTCATTTGATATAAAACATCCTTCCCGGTTCGGCTCAAGAATGCCAATCCTTTGGTGACTTCAAAAAACTTACAAAAAGTTTTTGGTTTCCTTATGATTAGTATTTCCTTGACATATATAGTGTAATCCAATTCCTTTTTATTTATTATTATTATTATTATTATTATTAAAGTTATAGACCATGTGATTAATTCCAGTTGTCACAAAGCTTATTTAATGAACTCTTTCTCTCTTCCCTTATGTTTGTTTATTTATTTTTTATTTCTCCATTTTATGAGAAAATACTTTACATGCTATTTTTCATAATCCCCCTCTTACAGGCCCTGGAGCCTTTGTCAAGATTTGTAGATTGTAGTATTTTTATTGTATTTTATATGAAAATATACCTGTTTATATATCTGTCTATCTATCTTCTAAATGGAGTTCTCGGCTGTGAGGATTTAAATGGTGTAGTTTTTGTTTCGATCCGACATCATTTTGTGGTGTTTCAGGCTGTTTTGATAGATTTTCATAAATTTGATCTCGCATTAAAATTTTATCATTAGGATCAATTTGCCATTCAACTTCAACTGGTAATTCTTCATCACCTGACAGTTTAATCTAAAAGCGACTTTTTACTTTCTCGGTTACTATGGCCTAGATTTCGTCCTATGGGAAGCTGCCCCAAAGGCGGGAACCATGACTATGGTCCAGGGATATACCTATGAATTTCCTATTGGTACAGTCAGTCAATGATACAGCTGTGGACTTTTTATTGCCGACATTTCCTCTTGCGAATACCCTAGAGAAAAATCTATTCTAAATTTAGCTAACAATTTTTTTTTTTTTTTAAGAGAGCTAAAATGTTCAACATATAAACATAAATTGTGTACAGAATAATCTTTGAACATCAATTTTGGCTGTAAATTTTAAAAATTTCAACAATTTTCACGAAAAAATCTCCATAAAAGCTAAGTGAGATGACGCTATGCAAGGGCCGTAGGTCACATGGTGCTGATAACAATGATGAAAGTCAAGCAACAGAAAGCACACGAAGCATTCTTTTTGCAAGCATCGTATTTAATGTGCTTACATCAATACTTTAACACGTCAAGAACCATAACCAGAAAAGAAAACCCTTGGGAAACTAATAAATACAATAGAAAGGGGTCTTACGTTTTTTAAGACAATACTCGTGAGATTAATCCTTTATTAAGGAAATAAAAGCCTTAGAAACATAAAAGGAGAGAGTGAATCCTTTGAGAGATACTTCATATTTTAGTAGCAACTTGAAGCAGAAAAACAGCATATTATCACAGCTTCAAACAATACAAGACTCTTGGGACACAATTTTTCTCAGGGACTTTCAGAAAAACCGTAAAAATATCTTGGAAGTTGCCAAGCTTAAGTAAGAATTACAGAGTACTTGCAATCAGCTTAGAAACAGCAACCAGATCTTTTGAAAATTATATAAAAACAATGATCTTATTTTAGTAGCAGTACTGCAAAAGCTGTCAGTCTTTTTATTATATTATCTATTATCTATTTATTATCTATTTATTTATATAGCAAAACTGAGTAACGGACACGCTTTCGTGTCAAACAGTTCGTGGTAACGAACTGTAACCGAAACTCTAAAAAATGGAATTTTGATACCAATAGCTACATCAAAAGAATCGCATTTTAATGCAGATTTTAAATATACAAGTTTCATCAAGATGAGTTATACCCATCAAAAGTTACGAGCCTGAGAAAATTTGCCTCATTTTGATAATAGGGGGAAACACCCCCTAAAAACCCATACAATCTTAACGAAAATCACACCATCAGATTCAGCGCATCAGAGAACCTTATTGTAGAAGTTTCAAGCTCCTATCTACAAAAATGTGGAATTTCGCATTTTTTTGCCAGAAGACAGATCACGGATGCGTGTTTATTTGTTGATCTTTTTTGTTTTTTTTTCTGTCCCAGGGGTGATCGTGTCGACTGAGTGGTCCTAGAATCTTGCGAGAGGGCTCATTCTAACAGAAATTAAAAGTTCTAGTACCCTTTTTAAGTGACCAAAATAATTGGAGGGCACCTAGGCCCCCTCCCACGCTCATTTTTTCCCCAAGTCACCAGATCAAAATTCTGAGATAGCCATTTTGTTCACCATAGTCGAAACACCTAATAACTATGTCTTTAGGGGCGACCTACTCCCCCGCAGTCCCCGTGGGAGGGGCTGCAAGTTGAAAACTTTGACCTGTGTTTACATATAGTAATGGTTACTGGGAAGTGTACAGACGTTTTCAGGGGGATTTTTTGGTTTAGAGGGGAGAGTTGAGGGGGAGGGGTTACGTGGGAGTATATTTCCATGGAGAAACTTCTCATGGGGGAAGAGAATTTCAATGAAGGGGGCGCAGGGTTTTCTAGCTTTATTTGAAAAAACAATGAAAAAATAAATACGAGAAGTTTTTTTTTACTGAAAGTAAGGAGCAGCATTAAAACTTAAAACGAACGAAAATTATTACGCATATGAGGGGTTTACCTCCTCGTTATACATCTGTTATCTTATTATCTTTTTTTCCGAAAAAAAATTAATGAAATCAAAAATACATCTTTTCTAATTAAGATATATACTACTTATTTATAACTAACTTGGACCCCTTCATGTGTGTGAAAAACCACTAATAAATTAGGGAATCAGACTCCAGCGACCTTGTTTTGATGGTATATTCAAGTTATTAATAAAAACTACATCGAAAAATTTGGTTGCCCGAAAGCATAATGACGTTTTTTTTGCTCAAACAGGGTTTTGAGAGGCAATTGCAAAAAAAATACAATAGAAGATGTCAAATGTTAGGCTGCGAAGCTCTATAAATTTATGTTCCAACAAAAAGAAACATTTTTACTTAAAGGATTCTCTCCTTTATTCAAAATTTTGTTTAATACTGATTTTAAGACATGTTTTGATCGATCGACGATATATTGTTACACATGTAAGCAGTTCAGTCAAGAACTTGACTTTACAATTAAATTTGTTACGAACCAAGAATTTCTTAATGATAATCACAAGAATTATGAACAATTCCTTCGCCAAAAAAACTGTTTTTTTTTCGTTTAGATTTTTAACTAAAATTCTTCATGACACTCTTATATTTTCCAAGAGCATAAAAACATGAAAACAAGAATTCGTTTTGAACAGAAGTTAGTTGAAAAGAGTTTTCATGTCGGAAAATACGTTTTATTTTATTTTATTATGCTTCTTATAGACACAAGAATTCCAAATGGACAAACTTTTTTTAGAGATAGGTTGTTAAGATCCTACATTGCAAAAGAATAGAAGAATTGTATTCTAGGTGGTAATAATGATCAGGAGCAGTGCCATCACGACTCGAAGTAATCAGTGTAGATTAATTTATTGTATTGTTGTTATTGTGTGTGTAATCGTGGAGGCGGTAGTTATAGCACAAGGCAATGTAGGTTGCATGTAATAAGAAAAAGCGTTAGGGACAGTAAAATTGGCGATATTAGAACCATTTCAAAAAAACCAATCATGCTGTGAGTACTCATAGAAATAGTAACATTAGGAGTAGTCAAAGGCAACGTTCCAGCGTTTCCTGTAGCAAAGAGCCATAAGCCTTCAAAGTGTTATTTATTACTTTTTTTTCTAGAGATCCACTAATTATAGAAAGGGGACTCCTAAAAGATTCAAAAGAAGGCACATTCAATTGAAAACTGAAGCTATAGGATCCTTTTTAGAGTCGAAAGTGCTCAGAGGCCAACCAGCACCTCTCCTTTACCTTTTTTTCTAATCGACACCACGCATCCCTCAAAGACATTAGATTAACATTTTGAGATATAAATTTTATTCAAAACAGTCAAATAGATATGCCTCGAGGAACAACAGAGACCCCAGTATCCGAGTATCTCAGGAACGCCTAAGGGTATTAAGTTAAAACTGCCAAGGAAAGTTTAGGGGATCGTTGAAAAAAATCGAAGACAGTGTAGTGCTATTTTTTTTCAAGACATTTTTCAAGATGTTTCAAGACATACCAAGTTTTTTCTTAAGACGCTTTTCTTCAACAAGTTTTTTCAAGACGTTTCAAGACATTTCAAGCCATTTTTTAAAATATTTTTCTTCAACACATTTTTCTTCATGATTTCTTTAGTTCTTACGTAACAGGGAATGTTTACAAGTGTTTACAAGTGTTACAAGTGAAAAAATGTGAATAAAGCTTATAAAGGATTAAATATAAGCAAAACCAGCCATGAATTAAAGAAAGATGAAAACCCTAGCAACCAATTCCAGGGGGAGAGGGATGATATTAGAGGTAAATTTAGTCCATAATAAGAGGTATTTCTGAGAGGTCTTAATGAAATGTTTCTATTGTTCTATTACACGCACCTGCAAGAAAAAGAGACACATTTTTTGCACTCCATTATGAGAGCTTTTAATGAAAATACCACCTTTCTTTGAACTACAAAGATTCATATTCACGCCACGGTAACAATATATACCTAGTCTACCCATAGTAGCCGATTACAGAGGGAAAGGGTTGATATTAGGGATGAAGTTTTATTTACCCTTTAGTTCACATTTTACAAAGCTCCTATAAGGAAAAATAAAGAATTTTGCATTTATTTTTGCGAGAAGAAAGATCGCAAATGCGTTTGTGATGTGGGAGAGTCTTTTTGGGTAAAATAAATGTTAAACCTCTATTTAATTTACACCTCTTATTTAATGTTAAACCTCTATTAATTTAACCCTCTATTTTGTAGGACTATCTGCACCATTTAAAACGAAGGCACTACCGTAAGACATTACTGCCTCTGAAAGTCGAAGCTCAATCTGCGGATTGTTTTTCGACAATTGTAAATCAAATTACTATCTCAGAATTTTCTCACAATAGTATTTTGGATTTCTTTTAGGTAGAATTGTTGTTTTGCATCACACAATGGCTGAAACACACTTTGCTGTGGGAAAGTCTTTTTGGCTAAAAGAAATGTCTATGTTAACCGTACGTTTTGTAAGACTACCTGCAACTTTAAAACCGAATGCGCCACCGTACGACATTACTGCCTCCGAAACTTAAGGCTCAATATGCGTACAGTTTTTTCGATAATTCTGAATCAATTAACTATCTCAGAATTTTCACACACTAGCATATTGGTCTTCTTTTGGATAGAATTGTTCAATCAATTAACTGTCTCAGAATTTCAAGCAATAGCTTATTGAACTTCTTTTGAGTAGAATCGTTGTTTGCATCATGAAATGACTGAAGCTGTGGGACAGTCTTTTTGGCTAAAATAAATGTCTATATTAACCGTTTATTTTTTGGGACTACCTACACCTTTAGAAACGAATGTGCCACCATATGGTGTTACTGCCTCTGAAAATCAAGATTCAATATACGCATCAATTTTCGATAAGTCTAAATCAAACAACTACGCCAGAATTTCCATACAAGTAGTGAAGGTATTGTGAATTTCAACACAGCCCTATCCCTACTTTTAGAGACATCTCTATCCCGTCATTCTCACAACAGCTAGCAGGTGCATGTTATATCATAGAAACTGTTTTCTAGGAGACACAAGTGTATGTTACGCCACAGGGAATGTTTACTTTTGCATGCTACGCTTGATTGTTACATAATATTTTCTTTAATTCTTAAAAAAAAACTTCAGGGCCTGCTAGTGGAGAACCTTCTAGACGCAGAACCCTAGCGAACAATTCCACCAGGCTCCTTAGCAACCAATTCCAATGGGGCCGTAGCATCCAATTCCAACGGGCCCTCTAACATAACCGCCGGAGCCCTAGCATCCAAATTCACTGGGGACCTCAGCTTCCCATTCCATCTGGGGCCCCTAGCATTCAACTTTATCAGGCCCATAACCTAACCATAGAGGGAGCCCTAACATCCAATTTAAATAGCGACGAAGACTACACTGTCTTTCCATCACCAACACCAAAAAAAAGAAGAAAAATAGGGAGTTCAATTAGCAAGACAGTGGGAAACTAATTAAAATGAATATTTCGGCCCTATGTCCAAGGGCCGTCCTCAGCAAGACATAAATATATAAGAAGAAAACATACAGTAAGATACAATCAATATAACTAACACGAAATTTTTTAAAGCAGTCCCAGCATACTTACTTCAGCGAAGTTCAACCAGGACTGACAAATAAATTGAGATGAAACGAGGCAATTCATTGAAATGAAAGAGAATTATCAAAAACATGTTTTTAGTGCTAATCTTACTTTTTTGGCTGCTGATCTCATAGGTCTATTTGTGAGAGGTTCTGTGTTAATATCTATTGGTTTTATATAATATTTTGAAAGACCGTTTTTAATTAAATTTATGTATAGAGCATTTAGTGAATGTTCTTCCAATTCCCTATTTAAGGAAATATTATTATCAATCTTAAGTCTGATTTCAATTGCTTATCGAACTACTTGCTTTATGCCTGGACCATTGCTAATACGGGCAGATTTTCAAAAAAGCATTTTGTGGCTACGATTTTCAAACACACAGCTGCTTAAAGCAGAATCAAAAGAAACAGAAGAAATATAAGAATTTAGAGCTTTGGTGATACCATCTTTATGCTATTGTAGGCGTTTCTTTAAATTCTGGTGAGTTGTCCCTACATAGAATTTGCCACAATCGCAGGATATATGACAGACCACTCTTTGGCGAATAACTGGAGTTTTACCTCTACCAGATTTTAGGAGATTTATGATTTTCAAATTATTGGTAAATACAACATAGATTATGTTGTGTGCATACTTTTTAAGATTCCAAGTGATTTTTAGGATACACGGGAGGTAAATTATTTTTGTTGGCTTATCGGAATTCTCACATGATAATTTACCGTTGATTTTACGGGAGTGTCTTTTCAGTCTACGGTTGATTATATTATTGATAAATAAAAGAGGATATCCATTTCCCAAAAGTATGTCCCTGATAAAGTCTCGTTCTGCTGTGATGTAGGAATCAGAACAAATGTTTAGGGCACAATCGACGAGAGAGACTACGACAGCTCTTTCAACTTGTGGGGGGTAGTTTGATTTAAAATGTAAATATCTATTGTTTTGTGTTGGTTTTCTGTAAATAGTACAATTTGAGTTTATCTAAGCTACGAATAATTAGCACATGTAGGAATGAGATTTTATTTGCACTTTCATTTTCTAAGGTAAACTGCAAATTCTTATAATATGCATTAAGGTGATATAAGAAACCCATGAGCTCATTTTCCCCAATAGTTCCAATGTGAAATTACGTCATCCATGTATCGTCCCCAAAAGATATGGTTCAAGAAATACGAATTTACAGAATACTATAAAAATCCGATGGATATTAACACAGAACCTGTCATAAACAGACCTATGAGATCAGCAGCCAAAAAATAAGGATAAGCACTAAAAACGTGGTTTTAATCATTCTCTTTCATTTCAATGAATTTCCTCGTTTCATAAAAATTTATTTATCAGTCCTGGCTGAACTTCACTGAAGTAAGGATGCTGGGAATATTTATGTCTTGCTGAGGACGGCACTTGGAAATAGGGCCAAAATATTCATTCTAATTAGTTTCCCACTGTCTTGCGAAAAAAATTCCCTATTGTTCTTCTTGTTTTTGGTGTTAGCATCCAATTTCACTGGGGGTCCCTAGCATGCAATTCTAAAGGGGAGCCCTAGCATCGAATTTCACCAGACCCCTAGCTCAACTACCAGCGGCCCCAACATCCAATCCCATGGGGGCCCCTAGTATCCATCTTCACCGGCCTCCTAACCTAAACAATGGGTCCCTAGCATCCAATTCAACAACAGGTCCCATCAACGGAGGCCCTAACATCCAATTTCACCAAGAAGACGTTTTTCACGACGTTTCAAAATTTCTTTGGTTGTTACCTAATAGGGGAATGTTTACTTATGCTAAGAATGATGCATTGACACGTGGCTTGCTTCTTCAGGGCCCGAGGGGAACCCTCACTTATAACTGAGGAGGACATACAAATGGTCATTATGTAATGATGATGTACATGTGGGATGTTACATAATACTTTAACAGATATTTTCTTTCATGATTTTTTTTTCTCAGGGGATATTCATGAACTAAAGATTTTTTGAACACATTAGGACTCGAAAGGGATTCCCCCTAAATGGAATGGAGCGCTAACCAGTTAGACTCCAAACTCAATAAGAACTAAAAACTTCTTATTACCTTGCCAATTTTGACTTCATATTCTGAAGATGTTATACATATTTTATAGCTACATATTAGAGACAGAAATTATTAGGCACATTTTTTTCGGGACCAAGAATGACTGCATTAATTTTTTTTCTTTTTGTTTTCGAAATTTGGGTTATCTTGGCTTAGGGACTAAACACTCCCTAAAAGTTAAAGAATTCCAATGAAAAATATATTGTCGGATTCAGCTTATCAGTGATTCCCAACTGTAGATTTTTCAAGCTCCTATCAACAAAAAAAATGTGAATTTTGTTGCTTTCTAATGAAAATACGTAAAAAATTAAGAAATTCAATTTGGGAAGATTCGATCCCTAATAATGATAGTGGAATTCCGAAAAAATTGCCTGATTTTCAAAAAAAAGAGGGAACACGTCGTAAAAGTCAAAGAATATCAGTGAAAATTACATCATCAGATTTACTGTATCAGAGAACGATAGCGTAGATGTTTCAAGCTCCCATCTACAAAAAAAAGGATTTTTGTTGCTTTTTTCAATGAAAATATATAAAAAATTAGAGAAGGAGGAGTTGAAGAGACATGTTCTCCCAACTAAACTAGTGTAACCTAACCTGTCATAAATCCCTCATGTTGGTAGCGTAACTTCGAAAAATTGTCTGATTTTCGAAAAAGAGAGGAAACACCCCGTAAAGGTAAAAGAATCTCAATGAAAATTATATAATAAGATTCGCTGTATCAGAGAACTTTCGTTGCTTTTTTTTATGAAAATTGAAAAAAAAAGGAAATTCAATCTGGGAGGATCGATGACAATGAGAGAAGCAGGAGGTGAAGAAACATGCCCCCAGCTAACCAGGTGTAACGTTACCTGTCATCAACACCTAATGTTGATAGTGCAATTCCGAAAAACTCCCTGATTTTCGAAAAAGAGAGGAAACACCTCGTAAAAGTCAAAGAATATCAATGGGAATTACATAATCTAATCCAGCTTGTCAGAAAACTCAAGCTCGTAAATTCAAAAGTGAGGAATTTTTTTGCTTTTTTGATGAAAATATATAAATATGAAAATATTTAATATGGGAAGATTGATGAAAGTGAGGTAGTAGCCAAAGAATTTCACAACTTTTAGAAAACTCAGATGAAAATCATGTGGAGGGGGGCATTTTGTTGCTCTTTTCGATGAAAATGCGTAAAAAATGAAAAATTCAGTCTGGTAAGATTGATGAAAATGAAGTAATAGTCAAAGAACTTCACAACTTCGCGAAAACTCAAAAAAAATCTTCGAAAATTGTGGTTATTCACTGTATCAGAGTACCCTACTCTAGAGGTTTCAAGCTCGTATCTGCAAAAATGTGAAGTATTATTACTCTTTTTGATGAAAAATATAGTGTTGAAATCTTGTGCGTCTTTTCAATTATGATGGCCTGTTCCTTTTGATGAGGATACACACAATAAACGAAGAAATTCAAGCTGGGAAGATTGATGAAAGTGAGGTGGTGCTAAAAAACTTCACAGTTTTGAGAAGATCCGGAGAAAAAATCTTAGAAAACCATGGTTTTCAGATATGGTCTATAGTTTGCAAGTCAGGCATATTTCAAGTGAAACCTGGTGGTTAGTTTGTAATAGCCATATAATTAGTTAATATATGCATTTCCTCCTACAAATGAGTTTAATCTGGTATTGTGTTAGGAAGCAATCAATTAACCATCATTAACCTGTGCCGTTTATTAAGATGTTATGTTAGGCAAACATTTTTAAAATATTGTAAGATAAATGGTCTGGTTGAACTGACATATATATATATATATATATATATATATATATATATATATATATATATATATATATATATATATATATATATATATATATATATATATATATATATATATATATATATATTTGTGATTTGGTAAAATTTATAATATTTAGTTTACCTATTGTTGCTAAAGGGAGGGATATATTAACAGGATAAGCTTGTTTTGGTTTTACTTGGTTGTTTTACATTTGCTGTTTTTTTTTTCTTTCATAGGCATGTATTTTGGGGGTGATACCTGACGCGGGGATGCCATGGATATTCTGTGGTAGCCACAACACTGTGCTGGGTAGAGAATTTAGAGTGGCGAAACCCTATATAGGCCAGTGTATTCTCCTGATGAGCCCTTATGTTGGGTGTTGCCTCTGAATTATTTGTCTATATTATTTTTTCAATTGTTTGGTAAATGACGACTTATACTTATTGACGACATGACTGCCTGTCCATGGATTATTCTTTATGGTTGATTGTGTGTGGCTATGCTGTTTGACCTATGTGATTGTATGGATGAGTAGGGTTAAGGCCTCATTCAAGTGCTGGTCTATATTAATCACTAATTTAGGAAAACAGTCTTCCTTTTCTCCTTCTGTCTCTTTCTTTTTTTTTTTTTTTTTTTTTTTTTTTCTTTTTTTTTGTGTTTGTGCTGTTGCATTGGTGATTTCTCTTTTCATGATATATATATATATATATATATATATATATATATATATATATATATATATATATATATATATATATATATATATATATATATTAAGTGATAGGCTATATTAGGTTAGTTGACATATGGCACTTGAGACAAACAAGCATAATAGTCAGATGATTGCCCAGTCGGATGTAAGTCGGTACCGGGTTATTAGAAAAATTCCAAGGTCCAATCTACAAAAATGTGGAATTTCGTATTTTTTGCCAGAAGACAAATGACGGGTGCGTGTTTATTTGTTTGTTTTTTTTTGTTTTTTTTTTTCCCAGGGGTCATCGTATCGACCAAGTGGTCCTAGAGTGTTGCAAGAGGGCTCATTGTAACGGAAATGAAAAGTTCTAGTGCCCTTTTTAAGTGACCAAAAAATTGGAGGGCACCTAGGCCCCCTCCCACGCTCATTTTTTTCCCAAAGTCAACGCATCAAAATTTTGAGATAGCCATTTTGTTCCCCATAGTCGAAAACCATCATAACTATGTCTTTGGGGATGACTTACCCCCCAGAGTCCCTGGGGGAGGGGCTGCAAGTTACAAACTTTGACCAATGTTTACATACAGTAATGGTTACTGGGAAGTGTACCGACGTTATCAGGGGGATTTTTTTTGGTTTGGGTGTGGGGTTCAGGGGAGGGGGCTATATGGGAGAATCTTTCCTTGGAGGAGTATTTCATGGGGGAAGAGAAATTCAATGAAAAGGGCGCAGGACTTTCTAGCATTACTATAAAAAAAAAAACAATGAAAATATAAACATGAAAAAGTTTTTTCAATTGAAAGTAAGGAGAAGCATTAAAACTTAAAACGAACAGAGATTATTACGCATATGAAGGGTTCTAAAAATACTTTAGCATAAAGAGCGAGGTATTTAGGAGGAGATAAATACTTCGCTCTTTATGCTAAATTTTTTTTTTAAATAATTTCAACTATTTATTCTACGGCCTTTCTGATTCAGGGGTCATTCTTAAAGAATTGGGATAAAACGTAACGTAAGTTACGTAAGTTATGTACGTTTGTTACGTAAGTTAATTCTTAAGTTACGTTTTTTTTTACTAATAAAAACGTTCGTTAAAAATTAAAAGATCTAGTTGCCTTTTTGAGTAACCGAAAAATTGGAGGGCAACTAGACCTCCTTCCCCACCCCTTATTTCTCAAAATCGTCTGACCAAACTAAGAGAAAGCCATTTAGCCAAAAAAAAAAATGCAAATTTCATTTTAGTAATTCATGTACGGAGAGCCAAAATCAGACATGCATTAATTCAAAAACTTTCAGAAATTAAATAAAAAAACAAGTTTTTTTTTAATGAAAGTAAGGAGCAACATTAAAACTTAAAACGAACAGAAATTACTCCGTATATGAAAGGGGCTTTTCCTCCTCGACACCCCGCTCCTCGCGCTAAAGTTTGATTCTTTCTCGCAACTCTACTTTTTAAAACAATAAAAAACTTTAGCGTAAGGAGCGGGGTGTCGAGGAGGAAAAGCCCCTTTCATATACGGAGTAATTTCTCTTCGTTTTAAGTTTTAATGTCGCTCCTTACTTTCATTTAAAAAAACTTGTTTTTTTTATTTAATCTATAATACTAGGATATAGCCCGGGTTAACAAGTGAAAACTTTCAGTGTGTGTTAGGTGGGTTATTTGAATCTCGAATTATGACTTGGAGGTAGGGGGATTGGTAAATAAATGAAGCTATATATCCAGATCATCAATGCGATGTACCTATAAAATCTCAAGAACGGCTTGTAGAAGCAATGCTTGCAATTTTGAAGGATAGTAATCTCATCGACTAGGCAAAGGTTACATAAATTACGTCCTACATCAAAGGTATAACTTCGATCGGTTATATTTCTCAATATAGGGTCAATTACTATGATGGACAGTAGCGAATATAGCATTGGTAGCCTTGCTTAGCTCCTGAGAGAATATAAAAGTGTCGTGTTAGGCATTCAAATCTATGAACATAAGCCTCTGCATTCAGATACATAACGGAAGTTATTTTGATTGTGTTTGATAGGATACCTCAAAAGTGAACCAAAAACTTTTCTCTTACTTGGGTTGAAATTTGTCAATTAGTCATTTGGTCAAGGTGCCCAAAATTTAGAAAACAAAATTAGAAAAATTGATGCAATAATGTGGATGCATGATCCACAAAAAATGATTTTCAGTCTCTTAAACATAGCTACAAAATATGTATAACGTCTTGAGAATATAAAATAAAATTTGCTGGGTTGCAACAAATTTTTAGTGTTTAGTGATTTTGGAAGATTCCTTTTTTATTAGACTGGATAGAAATTTTACGTTACGCTTGCAGTAAATTTTTTTCTCTTATAGGTGCAGATTGAGTTTTTTCAGGATGGACATGATTTATCGAGCGATTGAGGGTTAATTAAGGAGAAGGACCTCTTCCATAGCGAGTTTCAACTGAGAGTGGGGTGCAACGAACTGAATATACTGATGTTGACAATTTATCCTATACGCGGGAGGACCTAGTGCGGCGATGTCCTGAGGGACGATATGCAGAAGACGACGAGCGTGAACTCGAGCCTACCCCAACAATGACTGAGGATATCGATGATTTCGAAGATGATGATAGTGTTTGTGCACTCACCTTGCCAGAGAGGGTGATTGAGGTGATTACCATTGACGATGAGACGGAAGTTGATGATGTTTTTTTTTCAAAGTCAATAGTATACATTGATTTGACCAATGAAAAAAATATTTACATGATTTTCTTTTAATATCTTAGATGAAAAAAGCTGGATTTCAGGTATCAAAACCGTCGTATTTAGATTTTCCAAGAACCCTATCAATCACTGAGCATCGTATTATTCAAAAGGGGTTACTTCTTTTTGACTTCAAACTTATAAAACACGAATCAATAGATTTAAAGCATATTCCTTAATAAGATAATATCTGAAATATGCCTTAGGGTAAACGCCCCCAGTCAAGGAAGCGGGGACATTTTCATCAAAAGCTCTCACCATGCAATAGCTTCAAAGCACTATTTTCCGTATTACGCTCCTAGACTTAAATTATTAAGATTTGCGCACATCCCTTTGCCAAGTTCTTATCACCATACTTTTTGAAAGCCTTCCTTTTTTGACGTCAAACCATTTGTTCACCTACACGTACGTCATGTTGTTTTAACAGACATTTGTTTTACCAAAAAAAGAGCGTCCCACAGCAAAGTGGTGTTTTCAGTCATTTTGTGGTGCAAAACAGCAATTCTAGCCAAAATAAGTATAACAAACTATTGCGTGGGGATTCTGAGATAGATAATTCATTTCGAACTATCGAGAGACTATACGCATATTGAGCCCTGAGTTTCAGAGGCAGCAATGCCGTACGGTAGCGCATTCGTTTCTAAAGCTCCCGGTAGTACAACAAAATAAACGGTTAATATAGATATCGATTTTACTCAAAACATACTGTCCCGCAACAATGTGGTGTTTTCAGTAATTTTGTGATATAAAACAACAATTCTAGCCAAAAAAGGCGAAAATGCTATTGTGTGAAAATTCTGAGATAGCTAATTGACTTAGAATTATCGAAAATGTATACGCATATTGAGCCTCGAGTTTCAGCGGCAGTAATGCCATACGGTGGCGCATTCGTTTCTTAATTTGCATTAAAAAAAAACATTTTTTTAACTGTAAGTGAGGAGCGACATTAAAACTTAAAACGAACAGAAATTATCCCGTATATGAAAGGAGTTGTCCCCTCCTCAACGCCCTGCTTTTTATACTAAAGTTTGACTCTTTCTCAAAACTTCACTTTTTAAACAATAACAAACTTTGGCGCAAAGAGCGAGGCGTTTAGGAGGGGACGACCCCTCTCATATACGGAATAATTCCTGTTCGTTTTAAGTTTTAATGTCGCCCCTTACTGGCAGTTAAAAAAACTATTTTTTTTATTTAATTTCTGAACGTTATTGAATTAATACATGTTTTGATTTTGGCTCTACGCACATGAACAATTAAAATGAAAATTGCTAATTATTTTTTTTTGGCTTAATGGCTTTCTCATAGTTTTAATCGGGCGATTTTGATAAGAAAAAGGGTGTAGGAGGAGGCCTAGTTGCCCTTCAATTTTTGGTGACTTAAAAAGGCAACTAAAATTTTTATTTTTCTTACGAACGTTTTTATTAGTAATAATTATACGTAACTTACAAATTAACTTACGTAACGAAATTCTATATTTGTATATTTTTATTGCGTAATTTACAGGTTTTTAGCGTAAAGATCAAGGTATTGTGGAGGAAACAATCCTCCTTATATAGGTAATAATTTCTGTTCGTTTTAGGTTTTAATGCTACTCCTTACTTCCACCTGAAAAAACCTTTTTTATTTATTATCTCATTGTTTTCTCTTTAAATGATGCTAGAAAATCCTGCGCCCCCTTCATGGAAATTCTCTTCCCTCATGATGAATTCTCCCATGGAGAGATCCTCCCCCAGCCCCCCTCAACGCGGAAAAGTCCCCCTGAAAACGTCTGTAAACTTTCCAATAACCAATACTATACGAAAACAATGGTCAAAGTTTGTAAATTGCAGCCCCTCCCCCAGGGACTAGGAGGGATTAAGTCGTCCCGAAAGACATAATTGTTACGTTTTTTTATATGCTGAGCAAAATGGCTATCTCAAAATTTTGATCCGGTGACTTTGGAGGAAAATGAGCGTGAGAGGGGGCCTAGGTGCCCTCTAATTTTTTGGACACTTGAAAAGGGAACTAGAACTTTTAATTTCTGTTAGAATCAGCCATCTCGCAACATTCTAGGACCACTGGGTCGATACGATCACCACTGGAAAAAAAAAAAAACAAAAACAGGCATTTTTGATCTGTATTCTGGAAAAAATACAAAATTCCCCATTTTTGTACATAGGAGCTTGAAACTACTACAGTACAATTCTCTGATACGCTGAATCCTACGGTGTGATTTTCTTAATATTCTATGACTTTTAGAGGGGGATTTCCCCCAATTTTCTAAAATAATGAAAATTTTCTCAGGCTCTTGGCTTTTGATGGGTAAGTCTAAACTTGATGAAACTTGTATATTTAAAATCAGCATAAAATTCCAATCCTTTTCATGCTTCTTTACTATTGAGCCGGGTCGCTCCTTACTACAGTTCGTTACCACGAACTGTTTGATATAGTCCTACAAAATAAAGGGTTGACATGGACATTTAGCCAAAAAGACTGTCCCACAGCAAAGCGTGTTTTCAGCCATTTTGTGATGCATAACAGTAATTCTACCCAAAAGAAGGCGAAGATGCTACAGTGTGAAAATTCTGAGATAATTAATTGATATAGAATTACCAAAAATCTATGCGCATATTCAGCCTCGAGTTTCAGAGACAGTAATGCTGTACGGTGGCTCATTCATTTTTAAAGTTGCAGGTAGTCCTAAAAAATTAAAGGTTAAAATAGACATTTTTTCAGTGCTGTCACTTACTTGAAGTACTACTTAAGTAAAAACTCTGGGGCGTACTTATTACTTAAGATACTTTTAATGTACTTGTTTTTCAAATACTTTACCTTTGACACGAGAATTTTGTGTGTGTGTGTGCTTTGGCAATATACAAAAAAACATCACCTTTAGATTTAGAGTAAACTCAGATATAGCTTTTGTGTGTCTGTGCTTTGGCAATGTACAAGAAAAAATTACCCTTTAGATTTAGACTAAACTCAGATATAGCCCCATGACCTATTTTTGGATATGAAATGAAGTATGTTTTTGACGAATACGTCATTCACGATACGAATACCATTTCACAGTTCACTGGTCGACAGTGAGCTAAAATCCCTTGTTTTGTGCTAAATGTTGCACGCTGTTGTCAACTTGTGATTATATTTCTGACATTAGTGTTTAAGTTTTGTCATCTCGTCAACTGAACCAGATTTCTACCATTTCATCATCTTCAGGACCATATTATTGGTAAAACTACTGAAGCTATAAATCTTTGCCCATCTAAATGGCGTCTGCAATAAACAAGTCAAGGGAATTCTAGCTGGATCCAATGCAGTGGTATTTTGTCAAATTCGTTCCAGCAAATTCAGGTATTCAGACGAATCTGACTTCAGATTTGTCACTCCACTCATAAGTTATAGGCCCTACTAAATTAAAGGAAAACTCAACTTTCTTAAGACTTGAAAACCTCTCCCCCTCGCCCTATTTGAGATAGGGTTTGTGATACCAGAGCTTGATATGAGCCCTGGTATCTTAGGCATCTTTGGTCATGTTTTCATTCGGATCCGCTACTCCATTTGCAAGTTATACTAAATTAAACAGAAAACTTAAATTTTTCAGGAATTAAAACCCACTCACCCTTATTAAATTTGAGCTAGGGTCTTTATCTCAAAACTTGATATGTGTCATAATCTTAGGCCTCTTTGGTTCAATTTTCATTCAGATCCGTCACTCCAGTCGCAAGTTACTCTGAATTAAATGAAAAACTTTTTTTTAGCAGGTAAAGCCCTCTCCCCCCTGTTTTATTTGAGCTAGGGTCTTCATCTTTCAACTTGATGTGTCTCACGATCCTTGACACCAAATCTGGCCATCAAAATTTTCTAACAAATCCAACCAGCGTTTCTCCCCCTATACGTGATTACACAGACGGACGGACGGATTTTGCAACGTCTTAGGTATCCATGTTGGCAAATTGGATCCAAAAAAGGAAAACAATGGCATATCATCATCCAGGTATTATCGCCTATTTGGATAGTGGAAAATATCCATCAAGATAGGTTTTTGAGATTTGTCTGTCTCTTTGTCTGTCTGTGCAATCGAGTATAGAGGGAGAACCGCCAGTCAGATTTGTATTGAAATTGAATCACTTGGATCAAAATTGAGCTTAATTAGGGCGATAGGGCTTTAAGTGTTAAACAAATCGAGTCTTTCATTTAATTCACTGTAACTTGCATATGGAGATGAATTTCGATGAAAATTGAATAAAGATGCCTAAGAGTATGATATGCATTGAGTTCTAGGATGGAGACCCAAGCTTAATTAAAAGTTGAGTTTTTCATTTAATTCAGTGTAGCTTACGAGAGATTGATGGATCTCAGTGAAGAATGAACCAAAGGTGCCTAAACCGTGAGAGTCATCAAATTTTGAGATTAAAACCCTAGCTCAAATATAACGAAGGGGAGTGGGTTTTAAGTGCTGAAAAAAGTCAAGCTTTTGGTTTAATTTAGTATAACTTGCGAATGGGGCAACGGATCCAAATGAGAGCTAGACCAAAGATGACTAGGATCAGGGCTCATATCGAGCTCTGATATCACAAGCCCTATCTAAAACAGGGTGAGGAGTTTCAAGTTTTAAGAAAGTCGAGTTTGCCTTCAGTTTAGTAGGGCCTATAACTACTTCCACCCGTGGCTTGCCCAAAGCCTGGAAATAACCCTTTTCCAACATAAGTCATGCTGAAGCCGACCTTCAACCAAATATTCCATCCCCAGAGAAAAATTACTTTGTATGGCACTTGGTATTTACCAAGTGACATACAGCGATCGCAAATTCTGTAGGTCTGTCGGTCTCTCAGTCCCGGTCTTGCTAGTTTAGGCACTTCCAGATAAGCTAGGACGATGAAATTTGGCAGGCGTATCAGGGACCGGACCAGATTAAATTTGAAATAGTTGTTTCCTCGATTCGATCATCTGGGGGGAGTGGGAGGACGGTTAATTTGAGAAAATTAGATCGGATCTTAATTGAATTTGATATTTAGAAGGATATCATGTCTTAGAGCTATTACTTTAAATTCCGACCGGACCGGATGACATTGGAGGGGGAAACCTAAAATCTTGGAAAATGCTTAGAGTGGAGGGATCGGGATGAAAATTAGAGGGAAAAATAAGCACAAGTGCTAGATACGTGATTGACATAAACAAAACGGATTCACTTTATTTTGGGGAGTTGGGAGGAGGGTTAATTCTGAAAAATTAGAAAAAATGAGGTATTTTTAACTTACGGAGGAGTGATCGGATCCTGAATTTAATCAGATGAAATTTCATATTAGAAGGACCTCGTAACTAATATCTCATGTTTAAATCCCGATCGGATCCAGTGTCATTGGGAGGATTTTGAAGGGGGGGGGGTCGGAAATCTTGTAAAACGCTTAGAGTGGAGTGATCAGGATTAAACTTGGTGGGAAGAATAAACACAAGTCCTAGATACGTGATTGACATAACCGAATTGGATTCGCTCTCTTTGGGGGAGTTGGAGGGGGTGTTAATTCGGAAAAAATTACAAAAATTGAGGTATTTTTAACTTAAGAGCGGGTGACCATTCGTGAGGTATTTTTGAATTTGATATTAAGAAGGAACTCATGTCTCAGATCTCTTAGTTTTAACCCCGACCAGTTCTGGTGACATTGGGGGAAGAGTTAGAGGGGGAAACAGGAAATCTTGGAAAACGCTTAGAGTGGAGAGATCGGGATGAAACTTGGTGGGTAGAATAAGCAAATGCCGTAGATACGTGATTGACGAAATCGGACTGAATCCACTCTCCTTGGGGTAGTTAGGGTGCTCCAGTGCTTTGGCGAGTTCGGTACTTCTGGACGTGCTAGGACAATGAAAATTGGTAGGCGTGTCAGGGACCTGCAAAAACCGACTTGATAAAGTTGATTTCCCTGATTCAACCATCTGGGGGGGGGCTGAAGGGAGAGGAAAAATAAGGTATTTTTAACTTACGAGTGGGTGATCGAATCATAATGAATTTTGATATTTAAAAGGACCTTGTGTCTCAGAGCTCTTATTTTAAATGCCGACCAGCATTAGGCCTCTTATTTTTATCTTAAATTAACCTATTGATTGTTGTAATTTTGCTAGAGCTCATGCCATATGAGCTCTTGGCTCTTTCGATATCGTCAAAAGTGCCATATAAGCTCTTAGCTCTTGTTTTATTCCGTTTTTCTCAGAAGATTTTCGACTTAGTCTCATGGTTTTTGCCAAAACATGGTGTGAAAACTGTTGCTAGAAATAGATAGGTTGCAACTTCTGCCGTATTGCCCTCTATTATATTTAAATGTGTGCTTGCATCGTGCCTGCGCCCCCTTAAAATTTCTGTTCCTTACGGTAATATTGGTTTGTCTTCTGTTACATATGCAGACGACGTTCTTCTTGTTGCCCGGACTCGCCGTGGATTGCTTTCCAATTTTATTATATTAACCAATGAACTATCTAAGATTGGACTGTCAGTTAATGCGTCTAAATGCGAGTTTATTTGTTTTAATAGCCCTTATGCGGTCGCTCCCTTCGTTGCTGGGACTGTAATTCTGCCATGTTCTTCTTTTGTTAGTTGGCTTGGTCTATGTTTCGGTCCAACACTTTCCACTACCTTTTCATCCTTAGTGAATCAAGCCGTGAAAAACCTACGCGTCGCTTACGGAAAAATATACCCAAAAAAGCCGTTACAACCGCAACGGTTTGTGCATGATTTATAACACTTATTGCGCCCCTGTGCTTTTGATTTATCAGGCATGGCTCATCTGTTTCGTAAGAAAAATCCCCATTATCTACGTGCGGCTTATTTCAGATATTGCAAATTCCTCCTCCGGCTTCCTAGATGGCACCAAAACAGAAAAATAATTGTTCGATTTGGTTTAATAGATATTCCTTCTTGGATTCGGTCTTCAGGTGATGATTTATGTAAAATGACTATCTACTTTATTCACGTTTATGACCCTCTGCAGTCTTTTTTCCATATTGATACTGGTAAATTAGTCCATATTGTCGTTGGTTAGTTTGAATTTTTTTTCTTGCTGTTTATCGTTTTTGTTTTTGTTTATTTATAATACTCCGTACTTTGTGTGTTTTTTTTTATACTTTTACGGATAATAAAGTTAGTTCATTGATTCATTCTGCAGTTTGACCAGCCGTGTGGAATGCGTCTGAATCAGTGGGCTTGCTACAGGCCCGTGATTTTATAATATATGTTTGTAGGGAGTTTTACCAACCATCTGAATTGACTACACAGCATGCGGCTTGCTTGAGGGAAAACCAGCCAAAGGATATAGATGCCATACATTTTCGTAGCGTGTCTAAAATTTAACTTTAAAACTTGAGGCAGTTTCCTTGTAAAGGTGCCGAGGGCGAGATTTGTCATCAATTGATTGTTTTTTATTGAGCTTTGATTTCTCTTATAAAAAAGTCTGCAATTGACTCACTTGGCTCCTTACTTTTAAATTTGAGTTCTTTTTTGTTGCTAAGGTTTTTACTTATTGAATCAGAGAATGAACTATTTTATTACCTTTTATCTGTTTCAAAGCCAATCCAAAGTTTTTTTTTCCATTTTCAATATTTTTTCCACCATTCCGACAAATTTCAGAATAACCCTGTATTTTTTCAAACGTGCCAGATTTGACTGAACACTAACCGCCAGAAGTTCAACTCTATTTGCACTGTATTAATCCTGTCATGTGATCTGTCATATCCAATTAGAAGTTTTTTGACTGCACTTAATTGTTTTGATAGTCTTTTTCTTTCAAGCCGTTGTGTTGAAAATTGGTTCAGATTATTTTTTGGACTTCTTTGGGTGTCTACCAGCCAAAAAAGGGAAAAACAAATTTTCAATATTTTTTTATCATTCCCACATGTTTCAGAATAACCGTGTATTTTTTCAAACGAGCCACATTTGATTGAACACTAATCAATAGAAGTTCAACTCTACGTGCACTGTGTTAATCCTGTCACGTGATCTGTCTGATCCAATCCGGAGTTTTTTGACTGCACTTAATTGTTTTGAAAGTCTTTTGCTTTCAAGCCGTTGTGTTGAAAATTGGTTTAGATTATTTTTTGGACTTCGTTGGGTGTGTACCAGCCAAACAATGGAAAACAATACTTTCAATATTTTTTCCATCATTCCTACATGTTTCAGAATAACCCTGTATTTTTTCAAACGTGCCAGATTTGATTGAACACTAATCGCCAGAAGTTCAACTCTACGTGCACTGTGTTAATCCTGTCATGTGATATGTCTGATCCAATCAAGAGTTTTTTGACTGCACTTAATTGTTTTGATAGTCTTTTCCTTTCAATCCGTTGTGTTGAAAATTGGTTAAGATTATTTTCTTGGACTTCATTGGGTGTGTACCAGCCGAACAAGGGAAACGGTTAAAAACGACAAAACAGAAATTCTGGTTCTTGATTAAGATTTCCAAGAGAGGAATGACAGGGGACATTCTATAGGCAAGGGAAGGGGCTAAGAAGCCCCTTCCCTAGTACTTGATTTTTGATACTTAAAAGAAGCAAAAGAAGGCTAAAATGCTATTGTGTGAACATTATGAGATAGTTGATTGATTTAGTATAACCGAAAATCTATACGTACATTGAGTTTCGAGTTTCAGAGGCAGTAATGCCATAAGGTGGCGAATTCGTTTCTGAAGGTGAAGGTAGTTTAACAAAATAAACGATTAAAAAAGACATTTATTTTAGCTATAGAGACTATACCACAGCAAAGTGTGTTTTCAGCCATTTTGTGATGCAAAACAACAATTTTACCCAAAGGAAGTCCAATAAGCTATTGTGTGAAAATTCTGAGATAACTAATTCATTTCGGATTATCGAAAAAACTATGCGCATGTTGAGTCTCGAGTTCCAGAGGCAGTAATGCCGTACGATGGCGCAATAATTTTTAAAGCTGCAGGTAGTCCTACAAAATAAACGGTTAACATAGATATTTATTTTAGCCAAAAAGACTGCCCCAAAGCAAAACATTTTTTCAGCCATTTTGTGATTCAAAACAACAATTCTATCCAAAAGCAGTCCAAAATACTATTGTTTGAAAATTCTGAGATTTCTGAGAATTATCGAAAAACTATGCGAATGTTGAGCCTCAAGTTTCAGAGGCAGTAATGTCGTAAGGTAGCGCATTCGTTTTTAAAAGATGCAGGTAGTCCTACAAATAAAGGGTTAACATAGACATTTATTTTAGCAAAAAAGACTGTTCCACAACACACACGTATCTGTTATCTTTCTTCTAGCCAAAAAAGGCAAAATTCTTTATTTTCACTTCTAGGAGCTTTGTAAAACGTGAATTAAAGTTTTAATAAAACTTTACCTGTAATAACAACCCCCCCCTCTGGAATTGGCTGCTGCGGGGTGGGCCAGCCACTCATTGTTACGGTGGTGTGAATATGCATAGTCTTGGCTCAAAGAAACGAGGCATTTTCATTAAAAGCTCTCAGACGTAGCCGAATACAAAAAATGTGCCTTTTTTGCTTGCAGGCACGTCTAATAGAGCAGTAGAAACGTGGCATTTCCATAAAGACCTCCCAGAAATACCTCTTAATGGGATTAAATTTACCTATAATAACAACCCCCCATACCTCCCCTTTGAATTGGTTGTTAGGGTTCTCACCTTTCTTTGATCCATAGTTCTTTTTGCTTATATTTTTTTCCCTTTATTGTGCTTGAATTAATTATTTTCTGTGTTTTAATAATGGTTGTAAATATATTTTATTAATAAAATTTGCATACAAAAAAGCCTTAATTCTTTAGATTACTTTTTCTAAGATAAAACTTCAATATATTTAACCAATGCAATTTACGTATCTTGTAGTCTATGTACATTGGTATGCTTGTTTAATCCATAGTTCTTTTTGCTAAATATTTTCCCTTATAATCATTTTTCAATTTTTTTCCTTTATTGTGTTTTAATTAAACTTTTTCTGTGTTTTAATAATGGTTGTAAATATATTTTATTAATAAAATTTGCATGTAAAAAAGCCTTAATTGTTTAGATTACTCGTTTTAAGATAAAACGTCAATATATTTCACTAATGCAATTTAAGTATCTTGTAGTCTATGTACATTGGTATGCTTGTTCAAGATTGACTCTAATATAAGTGCTAAATTCTGTGTAGTGAAGAGGGAAAAATAGACTGTTTATCATGTATGAAGGTGTACCATATTATAATAAAAATGGAATTCCCGCTTTTATTTCATCTCTGATAGCACACTCAAGTTTCAATAGAGTAAAAGACTTTATTACAAAAAAAAATGCGTTATGAACAAGCCTCAATATTATCTGGTAACATTCTAAAGCATTACTTAACTATCAGGTGGATATCAAATGTAAGCAATTTCTAGTAATCGATTTTCCCTACTGCATGTCATTTATTGCAGCCATATGGGAACACAACTCATTTTATGATTCTAGTATGCGCGAACAGGGGATTGCCCTTACGTGCAATAGATTATCATGTAGAATACTTTATCCGAATCAAAGTATTTTGAATAGTTTGCTGGTCCAGATGGTCGAGGCTCATATCTGATCATTGGAGAAATCTCTGGTCTTATATTCGAATCCTGAAGCAGACAAAAATCTTTAAATGATAAATGTTCCCTGAGAAAAACATTATGAACGACAATGAAAATTCTTAAAGTATTATTTACCAAACCACGTGCTCATTGTCATTACGTAATACCCACATGTGTGTCCTCCTCATGTACAAGCGAGGATTTCTTACGGACCTTAAAAAACAATCCACGTGTGAATGCGTCATCCTTAATGCTGGTAAACATTCCCTATTACGTAAGAACTAAAGAAATCATGGCGAAAAACGACTTGAAGAAAAATGTCTTAAAAAACGTCTTCAAGAGAAGCATCTTGAAAAACGTCCTGAAATGTGTTGAAACGTCTTGAAGCAAAAGTCTTGATATATCTTGAAAAACGTCTTGAAGAAAAATGCCTTAAAAAACGTCACGAAATGTTTTGAAACGTCTTGAAAAACATCTTGAAGAAAACTGTCTTAATAAAACTCCCCCGCTTGACTAGTGGACTCATAACACGTCCAAAGTAAACATTATTAATGTTTCCAAAGTAAACATTAAGTATTAAGGAACATGCACTTGCGTCCCGAATAAGCTTCTAAAAAAAAGTATCTAGACCTGGATTCGAAGAGATAGGGATGTTGTGGAAACTGGAACCCCGTCACCACTTCTTAGTTGAAAAAAGTTGTGTTTTTTTTTTCAAGTTCAATTTCTAATCATTTTACAAATTATGGTCTGGGTTAACAAGGTCATGACGTGAGCTACAAGCCCACTAAACAAACGATTTATTGCTGTTAAAGTGTATATACCAATAATTGTAAATTAGTTGGTACCTCCCCACTTTTCAGTCCTCAGTGAGATGATTCAAATATTGGATTATAAGTAAATTTTTGAACCAGACCTAATTATTTAGTCAAAATGTTCGATGAAGAGTAGTTTTGTTGAATAATTTTTTAATAATAATTTTACTAAAGATATTCCCGCGGACATAGACGGGTATTAGTGTTCTTGTGGATGGAAGTTCTGCATGACTTGGTCTTTTACGTGGCTGAAGCCTCTTATGTTTAATTACCTTTTATACGTATACATCTATATGTATGCTCTAATACATCTAAACGTGCGCGTGAAAAGAGGAGAGTAACCATTTAAAATTGGTGAAAACAATTTTTAACGTCTACTGATAGTACTTGTTACTCCCCACCACCCAAGAACTCCCTGGCAAGGTGCAAGATGCCCAACCTCGCCTTTCCCTCTTCTTTTCCGGTAGGCACTTGACTGCAATATTTATGCCACGTGAAAAACACATGAAAAAAATTTTAGCAATGGGAGTGATATTCACCAAAATTATTACCAGGAATTAAGTGGGATTAGATATCAATTCCTAGCTCCCCCTCCTTCCCCAAAATCTACTGAATACTTATACGAAGGTTCAACCATGATTTCAAATTAAAAGAAATTTATACAATAATTATGGTTAATACATTCATAGCAAACAGTTATGTAGCTCATGAATTAAGTCAAGACCGGATATTTAATTCTTAAGCAGAAAACAAGAAAAAAAAAAAAAAAATCATAATATTAACCAATAATACAATTTTGACATTCAAAAACGAACAGAAATGAATAGGAAATTAATAGAAACAGGTAAAACTCGCACCTAAACCTTGTATAGGATATTGGTTCATTTGAGCTTTACTGAAAATCAAATATATTAAAAAAAAAATTTTTTAATTGTAAAATTGAAAAATCAAAAATGTCAGGTGAATAAAATCTAAACCTTGAATTGCTGAGATCTCAAGGAATTGATGTCATTATATATTAAAAATTCAGTTTAATTTTCATTAGTGCTTTCGAGTCATTTTGATTTTTACGATGATACTATCGTATTTTCGTCGATGTTTTGACAAATTAAACGCAAGTGTTCAAGTATTCATTCAGAATTCAACAAAGTACAAAAGAGGCAATAGCCATTATAAGGTTTAGGGATGGGAGGGGAAAATAGCCATTCTTCTGTTTTTAGTAATTGCTTTTACTACTTCTTTTAAGTTTTGACTTGATTGCTCATCTTAATATTTACTAATTTTAGAATTTATTTATTCATCTATATTAATGCCTGTTACATTTATATTTCATATAATTACTTATTTAATTTCGGTGGGTTTTCGGTTTCATTTATTCATTAATCGTAATTTTTGATTGTGTTCCAACTGAAGTTTCAACTATTATAGGACCTTATTTCTGCTCGTGTCACACTTTAATATGGCTCTTTACTTTTCTTTGAAACAATCGGATTTTTTTTATTAATCACGTGTAATGGGGCGGACTAGTAGGAAGAGTACATGAATGGTTACAGTTTTCAAAGAAAAAGAAAAGCAATTCGGAGAAATGGTTTGGAAAGCACAAATTTCTCGTTGATTAAATCTCCGTTGAGTCTCTATTAGAGATACAAATTGGATTAGAGATACAACTAGAGAGGAACTTTGTACTCTTGTGTCTTTGCAAATGAAATGAATATATAAGTGATAACCGTTTATGTCATGTAGAGATTCCCCCTGCCTGTAGGAAAAGTTCCAATCCTAAGCAAAATTTTTACCTTTGAGCGTATTCAACAGCTTCTCGAAGAGAGTGAAGTTGCCCTTCCGCTTCAGTACATCTTGCTCTTAGAGAATCCAACTCCTTTTCAGCTGCTTTCTTGGCTTCAGTTAGTTGTCGCACAGCCTCAATTTGAGATCTTTCAATTTCTTCTTTGGCACTAAGGGACTTTTTTAATCGATCACTTTCTTTTTGCAATTCCTCTATCTTCTCTCTAGAAAAAGAAAATCGGCATTATTACAACAAACAACTTTCAATAAACCTATAAGCAGAAGCAAACAGTAAAGTGAAAATTGGATGGAAGGCAAAAAAAGAAATTGCAAAATTATTCGGTTCTATTTTTGGAACCATTGGAACATGTCCAATTTCAAAGGGCAATTTCTTTTAATGAAAAAGTTTCAAAAGCTATTTGTTTGGTCCACCAACAAATAAGTTCAGTAAGAACTGAATAAATTCAGTAAGAAAAAGACCCACCCTTCTCAGAGGGTTTTTCTATCCAGTGATAAACTTATCTTTGTCCAAGTCAGATCGGTTGTCCAAACGGCCCATTGCCGAGGCAAAATTTGCTTGTAAGCAATTTAATCAATAAGTCGTTGAAAATATTTGATGATGAAAAAGCACACATAAACTTTTTCATAACAATGTTATGTCGCAATCGCAAAACACTAAGTTATCCCACTGAGAACCGAAGAACAAAATTCCAAATATATAATAGATTTCTTGGAAGTAATTCGGAAAAAATCAATCTCAAATGTCAAATTCCTATTTTTTTCCAAAATTTTTTATTTAATGGCTCTTGCATTTTAAACGAGTAATACTATGAAATCAAAAATCAACTTCGAAAATGGCGTCGGATCGAAATGAAAACTGCCTCATTGGAATCGCCATGGCAAAAGAAACTCTTTACGAAGATTTAGAGTCCCGTATCTTGAACAAGGAAAATCACTTTTCGCAAGGGAAGCCCCGATGTCTCTTTTTTTCCCTGGGTAAAAATCACACCAAGCCTATGGTCATAGAATGCTGGAAGATGGCTCGTTTGAATTGAAATCGCCTTATCTAGCGTCTCTTTTGCGCACGAAAAAAGTGATATTAAAATAAAACGCTATTCTTGACAAAAGCCGCATGTTTATGTACACGATGATATAATACACCTTTCTTTGGAAAAATTATTTCTCTGGGGTATAATATTATCATTGAGTAAACTCCGTTACCCAAGATTAGAGTATTCCTTGTATTATAAATTACAAAAAAGATTGAGCATTGAACAGTTTGTGGTAAGGAACTGTAAATAAGGAACGACTCCACCCAATAATAACCATAACTCCAAAATAAATAATTTTGACAACAATTAAAAAGTAAAAAGGAATTACTTTTTATGCTGATAACAAATATATAAAATTCATTAAGTTTCATGTTACCCATCAAAAGATACAAGCCTGATAAAATTTGCCCGACTTTTGAAGAAGAGGTGAAACACCACCAAAAAGGCAAGAAATCTTAATGAAATACACACCGTTGGATTTAACATATCAGAGAACCATACGTAGAAATTTGCTGTTTTTTTTAGGCCAGCAGAAAGTCACAGATACATGTTTACTTTTTTCGATAAGAGTGATCGTATGGAACCAATAGTCCAAGGAGATTGGGAGGGAGCTCATTCAAACGGAAATTAAATGCTATTGTGGCCATTTTGAGAGGCCAAAAAGGAAATAGAAGGCAATTATCTCCTCCCATGGCGTTTCCCCCCCAAAAGACATCCAATCAAAATTTTTAGATATCCCTTTTGTTCAGCATAGTTGAAAGATAAGGTCTAATAACCGTTTCCCTTAGAATACCATAGCACCGCACATCCACTTGGAATAGGCTCTAACTTTGCAGTTTACCGATTTTTAATAGATAGTATTTGTTACTGGCAAATATATGGAAAATATTGGTGGGGGGATTTTACGTGGGATGAACTTTTCATAGGGGATTTCCGGAGAAACCTTTACGCGAAAGGGGGATTTCCGGCATGACTTGAAAACCCTCACAAATTAAATGAAAAAACAACAACACATTTTTCCAATGAAAGTACGGCAGGCTTTACCGGGGAAATTTTCAAAGAGGGAGGGAAGATTTTCCAGGGGGAATTTTATACGGGAGAAATTTTCCATGGGTAAATGTTCCGGTGCAAATTTTCCAAGGAGGGGGGAGGCATACTTCTCGGCATGATTTGAAAAAAGATCAGAAACTAAATAGAATAGAAAGTTTTTTCAACTGAAAATGAGGAGCAAGATTAAGACTTAAAACGAACAGAGATTATTCCACATATGACGGGGAGATGCCCACTCCTCAATCCTTTGCTCTTTACGCTAAAGTGTGACGTTTTGTCCCAATTCTTTAAGAACGACTCTTAAAACATATGGGCCGTTTAATTAGAAAAGAAGTTTTTTTTAACACTAAAAAAGTCTGGCGTAACGAGCGAGGAAATGGGAAGGGGGCAACATCCCTCAAATACGAAATACTTTCTGTTCGCCTTAAGATTTAATGCTATTCCTTACTTTTAGTTGAAAAAGTGTTTTTTTTTAATTATATTCATAATTTGGCAAATGCATAATAATGCTTTAACTGTAAAGGATACGAGAAGGAGCGATAGCTCCAGTGATTTTAAAGATAAGTTTTTCTAAAATGATGAAATCAAAGAAGCAGAAAACATCAAAAGTATACTTTCTTATAAGAAGTTCAAAAGTCTTCGCAGCATTGAGACAGAAAATTGCAATAACTATAACATGAATTTGCGTAAACAATAGAAACTACACGTCTTAATTCTTTCACTGTCCTTTGATTTTCTTAAATCTCTATATGTTTCATATCAAATGATGTTACATAAATAATTGATTTTTTTTTTTTATCTGCAACCTCCCACTCGAGACAAAATACCTCCTGTACTCTTACTGTGACAAAAATTGAAAAAATTTAAGGAAAGTTTTAGGAAGTGTCGAAGTAAAACATATATGAAAAGTTTTTGGTAACGAAGTTAGAGTAGGCTAAGGAATTTAATAATTAAGGCCACTGCAGTCAATTAAATCGCACGCTGAATTTGTAATCCAAAGCCGTCCGGGACGGGGGGGGTCAAGTCCTGGTGTAGCGAATCCTTTGGCTTGCAGCGGGGATCAGTGGTGTGACTCTAAAGCTCAATGTCGACGAGACTAGCGAACGTACGTTAAACTGATTCTCCGACACAAGGAACTAACTAGTCAAGGATTGTCGTTAATTCATGAATCGATAGATAAATAGTGCCTTATTTTAACAAAACTCATGTTGACTTTTTTAGTGTCTTCACCTAAGTTAGAAAAAAAAATCTTTTTGTGACGCTAATTGTATGCATTTTCAAAACCTAAAAAGGAACGCAAATTATTGCTTCACAGTAGGCTATGTGCAATATATTTCGGCAAAACTGGATTAAATAAACTGGTCCCTCCTATCTCCCTATATTTTTAAAATTCTGTAAAACTAGCGCTTTACTAAAAACTGAGCTTGTTTGAGTTGTTTTTTTTTTTTTTTTTTTTTTTTTTTTTTTTTTTTTTTTTTTTTTTTTTTTTTTTTTTTTTTTTTTTTTTTTTTTACATTAACAGACAGCTTAAGGACATTTCTGTTCCTAATCCTGTTTTATTGCGTCGGTTTTCTGTTATCGGTAAATTTACTAGTTTTACAGAATTCTGCCTCTACAAGGAAATATTACTGTTCAGTTTACTTGAACTAGTTTTACAGATACATATTGCATAGACTAAGAAGCAATCATTTTTGCTCGTTTTAAGCTTCAACCTCTGTCTTCACTTCGATCAGTGAAATCTCGTTACAATTACTAGGATGACGTATGAAAATCATAGAAGGTGATTAAAGAGATGGGGAGAGGGGAGCTGTTGTATCTGTGTTAGGTATCTTGGGAAGACAAGGTATCATTAGTATTTAAAATCAAAATTGAAAAAAGACAAATTTATTGGAAGTAAATAAAGAGTCAAAGACGTACGCACATTAGAGCTAGGTTTAGTGGAGTGCTAGGTATTACAAAAACAAAAGTGCAACTAAAGAGTTTCTTGGGAAAAAATTGAAGAGTTAAAAAATTAAGGAGTTAAAATAAAAAAAAAGTTTTTTGGGAGGATAATTGTATTACAGCTATTTTAAAATTGAACCAGAAAAGAAAAATAGGATCATTTAAGTTATGCCTATTAAAGAGCTGTTTTTTGGGGGGAGGAAGAGAGGATATAAAGTGGGGTATCATAACTATTGAAACCAGTAATGAAACCACAAAATTTGATCTAAGAGTTTTTCTAGGGGGGAAGGTGTGTTGATGAGTATGGGAGCGGGGGGGGGGGGATGAAGTGTGATTATTACTGAAAATCAGAGTTGAAAAAAGGATAAATCTATTGGGGGTAACTTAAGTAATGAAGAGAGGCAGGCTATCCCAGCCTTACGAGCTTTGCTCTCTGTTGGGGCATAATATTGTTTTTGTATTTTTAAAGTTAATTTTTTTTAAGTTAATAAAAAATAAATAATGCATTTTGCGATATGTTTAGCTATTACAAAAACGAAATTAGATAAAAAAAAATCATTGAAAGGACTGAAGAGATACAGGGTTTCTTGGTTAAGTGTGTTAGAGTTTTTGAAGAATAAGGGGTAATTATAATTAAAAAAGAAAAATCATAGTAGTTGATCGAAGAGTGAATGAAGATTAGCCTATATAGCTGTCTTAAGGCTCTTGAGAAGATGACTTATCCTTGAAATTTAAAGCTAGTCAACAGAAAAGTACAAATCATAAGAGGAATTAAATAATAAAAAGAACCCTCTGCCATTTAATGAAAATATATTTAGAACATTTTCTCTTTTACAGATTGAAAAGAAATAATTAATATGATTAGCCTTTTTAGAAGGCAACTAGCTCCAGTGATATTTATGACTGTTGATTATAATTGAAATATTATAGTAAGGATACTAGAACAAAATCTATATGATCGAAATTGTAAGTGTTTATTATCAGAAACAATAAATAAAATGTATTAAAGACAAAAGTTGGAAACTCTCCTAAAGGGTAAATACGTCTACAATACATCAAATAAATGTCAGAATGGGCAGATATCTGTTATATAAGCTAAACTACCCGATAAGTAGAGAAAATGGCCAGGAATGCTGTAAATTTTGGCAGAGATAACCGTCACACCTGTTCGATTTGACGCAATATTGGAATGGAAAATGATCAAAGGACAAATCAGGCATTTGATTAAGGACTACAAGGAAAAGAGATCAACTGAGGCACAGGACTTCTGTCAGGAATACGACTCTGATTGCATCGCCAGTTGCTTGCTACAAGATAGCCAACACTAATTCATCAAAAATTCAGAGTATATATTCGCAAAGAACTCTATTAAGCCTAAATACTGTTTCAGTTGAATCGCTGATGAGTCGGACAAAAACAACTTAGGAACAACAGGGAAATTTTTTCCATGGCAGTGGAATTCCATTCAGTGGATATTTAGGCCCTATGTCAAAGGGCCGTCTTCAACATATTGTCTTCAATAATCTATATATATACAAATATGTAGTGTCCGTTACATGACCGTTATTACCGTTACACGAGCTCAAAAAATTTAGGCTCTTTTTAGATTTTATTAAATTGCTTAAAATGTAGAAAACTGGTGATTGCACAAATATTTCAATATATTTTGACAATGGATTAAAGCGATTCGAAGACATTAAAACAGAAAACCAAAACTTTGAAGTTTAGTAGAAATTGTTGAAGTTCAGAATGCTTGCTGCTCAAAGAAAATTTGTCAAAGTGTCAATTAACGTCAAAAAGAGATTATTATTAAATTGCTTAATATGTAAAAAACTGGTGATTGCACAAATATTTCTATATATTTTGACAGCGGATTAAAGCAATTCGAAAACCTTAAAACAGAAAACCAAATCAATTTACGTGATCCAAAATGCGATCCAAAAATGACATAGCGTTGCCGGGACCCAGAACACAAGGGACAATGAGAATCCATATATTGAAGCCTGCCGCGTGCCATGCTGGGGCCCGCAGGGACCGGTGGCAAAGCCGCCGGGACCCGGCACTGTCTGCAGTTAGAACACAAGGGACAAAGAGAATCCATATATAGAAGTCTGCCGCGTGTCATGCTTGGGCCCGGTGGCGTAGCCGCCAGGACCCAGCACTGTCTGCGGCTAAAACAGAAGGGACAATGAGAATCCATATATAGAACCCTGCCGCGCACCATGATTGGCCGGGCGGCGAAGCCGCCAGGGCCCAGCACTGTGTGCGGTTAGAACATAAGGGACAATGAGAATCCATAGAAGCCTGCCACGTGTCAGGCTTGGGCCCAGTGGCGAAGCCGCCGGGACCCAGCACTGTCTGCGGTTAGAACACAAGGGACAATGAGAATCCAAATATAGAAGCCTGCCGCGTGCCATGCTGGGGCCCGGCGGCGAGTCCGACGGAACTCAGCTTGTATATATATATATATATATATATATATATATATATATATATATATATATATATATATATATATATATATATATATATAAACTTATATTAAAATATGAAAATTAAAACTAAAATTGTTTTTATTTTTTTTTGTCTAAAACATCCCTATCGTTGATCTAAAATAACCAGGATGCAACTAGGAGTCCTGTTGTGACCAAGATGGGCACGGAATTCCACAAAACATCCATTTATACTGGAGGTTCCAGGGACTTCTTGCTGTCCGGTTCTAATCCAGCTTAAATGCTTCGGTGTAGACTTGAGAAGTAGTGTTGGCCCCCGTCCTGCACTGGTATCCGGGACCATTGCTTTTCCTGAGGCCAAAATGCTAAGAACTTTCTTCCATGTTTCGAAAAAAAAACGACTTTGCTTTGTCCTGAGCATAGAAGCGACATTTTCAGATAATTTTAGTCAATATCCTCTTCAGCCTCTTAGTAATCCCCAGGACCTTTCGTCAGTTCCGTTTCTTTGAGCGTGAGAAAGATCTAATGGAGCAATTATCAAAAAATAGATAAAGTGTGTTCAGATTCCCATTTCATTGTGACAAGCAAATGTAAAAATCGGAAGTTCCTCAGATGTTCCCAGGCGTTAAGTGATACTTAGAGGGTCTATTGTAGACTAATCACACTGGTCAACATGATTTTTATCTCATAAGTACCAACAGTGGTACTTAATGTAGTTTTTTTTAATTTGGAATTTCTCCATCACCCAGAGATTTTTTTTATTTCAATTGTTATTTAATAAACCTCTTTCGTCTATTTTTCCATTATAAAGCAAAACTCACAGAGCATTATAAATGAGATGGAACTTAATGAGCTAACTCAAATGGTATCACTTCTAAGGTTATGCAGGCTCAGACGTGTACAGACAGGCACAAGCATGAACCAGGGTAGCACGTATTCAATAGAATGATGTCAGTTGTGAGACAGCATTAAACATCTAAACACATAATTATGAGTGCTTTGGGTCTGTATTATTGTATATTATCTTAGACCTTAGATCCTCCTGAGCCATCAGTGGTACATAGGGCGTCGACAAAGCCTCTCCATTCATCAGGTAGCTGTGCAGCCGCAGTGATATCTTCCCATTGTGGAGTGAGAGAAATATTGCCCTGTTTCAGGTCTTGATCATACTGCGTCCACAGTGTGCTTTGGTCCGACTCATCTTCGTCTTCCTTCAGACTGCCACTTATACACTCTTGAGGACAGTCTGTCTTCGGGCATGCTTAGAACGTGACTCAGATATGTCCATCTTCGTTTCTTCGTAACTTCGGTCACTATGGGCTGGTTCGTTTTCAGCCGGATATCCCTATTAGTAAGTTTCTGATGCCAACTGATTTTGAGGATCATTCAAAGGCAAATGTTTTCGAATTCAAGGATACGTTTCTCAGTTGTTGATTGAGTTCCCAACATTCACTTGCGTACATCAATATAGACAGCATATTGCTGATGAACAGGCGCAATTTTAAACGAAGTGAGTACTTGTTACTTCTCCAAATTAGTGTCAGTCTGTTAAAGGCGCGTGGTACTTGTCCAATCCTTCTGTTGATTCCAAATATTACATCTCCAGTGTTCTCTATCCACTTTCCTGAGTATTTAATTTCTTGGAATGGTTAAACAGTTTTATCGTAGCATTGAAGAGCTAACAGGGAGCCAGATGTGGGCATACTTTTTGATTTGTCGACGTTGATCGACAATCCGACCTCACGGGCTTTTTTCTGAGAAATCACCGAACAACAGCTGTAATCGATCTCTGGGGTCTTCTAGCAGTACTATATCATCTGTAAGTTGCTTGCTGTTGACATTTACTCCATAGCCCGTAGACTGTCTGAGTACATAGTCCATTACTATTGTGAATGAAAATGGTGATAATGCACATCCTTGTTTGAGACCTGTCATGATTTTGAAGTACTTTGTAACTCCGTTTTTTTCTTCGTACACAGAATTCTGTTTCTTTGTTCATGGCGATAATCACTTCTACTATCTTGGAATGTATTCCATAGTATTTCAGGTTTTTCCATAACATTTCTCGGTCAACCGAATCAAAGGCCTTTTCTAGGTCAATGAAAAGAAGATACAGCTTTTTATTCTATTCCTGTGAGTCTTTAACCAGTATTCTCAGTGTAAAAATTAGGTCTGCACATGATCTTCCAGGTCGGAAGCCGTGTTGTTCATCACGAAGATGTTGGTCCAGTTTCTGCTGTAGTACAACAATTGACATAAGTTTACTAAGTATCGACATTATTTTAATGCCTCTCCAGTTGCCACAAAAAAGGGCGTCGCTTTTTTTGAAGAGCTTAATAATGGTTCCTTTCGTCCAGTCACTGGGCACTTTCTGGTCGCTCTATATCTGAGTTCGCAGCTCAAACACAAGTGTCATGCAGTCACGGACTGAAGTTTTCAGCATCTCAGATGTAATGCCTTCTACTCCTGGCATTCTTCCGTTCTTCAGCTTTCTGACGGCGGCTATGATTTTTTCTGGAGACGGTTCTCTTCATTTTGGATTGTATGTTACATATTTACAAATACATTTCCTTTAATTTAGTCAGAAAATCCCTAGAGTTTTTTTCTTTTAAATAATCCTGACAATTTTTGTTATAAATATAGTGAAGTAGCGCTAAAGTCCCAAAGGCAAACCTTTACTCCATTAGTATAATATATATATACTAGCTGTTGGGGTGGCGCTTCGCGCCACCCCAACACCTAGTTGGTGGGGGCGCTTCGCGCCCCCCCCAAGCCCCCCCGCGCGCGTAAGTCGTTACGCGCCATATTAGTTACGCGCCATTGTAGTTGTGTCCCTATGTCCCACCTGTGAATATAGATATATATATATATATATATATATACTAGCTGTTGGGGTGGCGCTTCGCGCCACCCCAACACCTAGTTGGTGGGGGCGCTTCGCGCCCCCCCAAGCCCCCCCGCGCGCGTAAGTCGTTACGCGCCATATTAGTTACGCGCCATTGTAGTTGTGTCCCTATGTCCCACCTGTGAATATAGATATATATATATATATATATATATATATATATATATATATATATATATATATATATATATATATATATATATATATATATATATATATATATATATATATATATATATATATATATATATATGTTTTTAACTACGTAAAACTTGCGAATATACAACATTCTTTGCTGTCCCATTGTCTGTGCATATAAATAGATTGTCAGGTTTACCGACTCTTGAACATGCAACATATAATGGTCCATGGGAAAACAATCCGTATTCAGATCTATACCTCATGATTCTAATGATTGCCCTTGAGCTTTGTTGATGGTGATTGCTAATCGACCATTCCCTGAGTCGCCATCGTCATTTATATATCCCCCTGTGCACCCCGGCGTCCCCTTTGTAGTTATGTCCCTGTGTCCCGGTCGTCATTTATATTCCCTGTGTCCCGGTCGTCATTTGTGTCCCGGTGTTCCAGTCTGTGATTTCTCTTTGAGTGTCCCGGGCGTCATTTATATTCCTTGTGTCCCGGTGTCCCGGTCGTCATTTATATCCCCCTGTGCCATTCCCTGTGTCCCGGTCGTCATTTGTATCCCGGTGTCCCGGTCTGTATATACATTCGTTTTTTAGTTTTGTTTTTCTCCTTTATTTTTTTTCCTTTTTTTATTAGTTTTTAGTTTTTTTGTAGTTTTTACCATTTTTTTACTTTTTTATATTTATTAATATTTTTATATATATATATATATATATATATATATATATATATATATATATATATATATATATATATATATATATATATATATATATATATATATATGTTTTTAACTACGTAAAACTTGCGAATATACAACATTCTTTGCTGTCCCATTGTCTGTGCATATAAATAGATTGTCAGGTTTACCGACTCTTGAACATGCAACATATAATGGTCCATGGGAAAACAATCCGTATTCAGATCTATACCTCATGATTCTAATGATTGCCCTTGAGCTTTGTTGATGGTGATTGCTAATCGACCATTCCCTGAGTCGCCATCGTCATTTATATATCCCCCTGTGCACCCCGGCGTCCCCTTTGTAGTTATGTCCCTGTGTCCCGGTCGTCATTTATATTCCGTGTGTCCCGGTCGTCATTTGTGTCCCGGTGTTCCAGTCTGTGATTTCTCTTTGAGTGTCCCGGGCGTCATTTATATTCCTTGTGTCCCGGTGTCCCAGTCGTCATTTATATCCCCCTGTGCCCCCCGGCGTCCCCATTGTAGTTGTGTCCCTGTGTCCCGGTCGTCATTTATATTCCCTGTGTCCTGGTCGTCATTTGTATCCCGGTGTCCCGGTCTGTATATACATTCGTTTTTTAGTTTTGTTTTTCTCCTTTATTTTTTTTCCTTTTTTCTTTTTTTTCTTTTTTAGTTTATTTAGATTTTTAGATTTTTTAGTTTTTTTATTAGTTTTTAGTTTTTTTGTAGTTTTACCATTTTTTTACTTTTTTATATTTATTAATATTTTTTTAGTTTTCTTTTTCTCTTATTTTTCAGTTTTTTCCTTTTTTTAGTTTTTTCTTTTTTAGTTTTTAGTTTTTTTTTGTTTTTTACCTTTTTTTAGTTTTTTTAGTTTTTTAGCTTTTTTAGTTTTTTTATTAGTTTTTAGTTTTTTTTTAGTTTTTGCCTTTTTTTAGTTTTTTCAGTTTTTTTTAGTTTTTAGTTTTTTACCTTTTTTTAGTTTTTTTTTAGTTTTTTAGCTTTTTTAGTTTTTTTTCTTTTTAGTTTTTTTTGTAGTTTTTACCTTTTTTAGTTTTTTTTCTTCTTTTGTATTAGTGTGAAATAATTCAGACGTCATATGCGGACAAACATGACGTCACCTGATCCACACACAGATCCACACACAGACAACTTATTTTTATATATATAGATATATGTTTTTAACTACGTAAAACTTGCGAATATACAACATTCTTTGCTGTCCCATTGTCTGTGCATATAAATAGATTGTTTACCGACTCTTGAAAATGCAACATATAATGGTCCATGGGAAAACAATCCGTATTCAGATCTATACCTCATGATTCTAATGATTGCCCTTGAGCTTTGTTGATGGTGATTGCTAATCTACCATTCCCTGTGTCGCCATCGTCATTTATATATCCCCTTGTGCCCCTCGGCATCCCCTTTGTAGTTTTGTCCCTGTGTCCCGGTCGTCATTTGTGTCCCGGTGTCCCAGTCTGTGATTTCTCTTTGAGTGTCCCGGGCGTCATTTATATTCCATGTGTCCCGGTGTCTCGGTCGTCATTTATATCCCCCTGTGCCCCCTGGCGTCCCCGTTGTAGTTGTGTCCCTGTGTCCCGGTCGTCATTTATATTCCCTGTGTCCCGGTCGTCATTTGTATCCCGGTGTCCCGGTCTGTATATACATTCGTTTTTTAGTTTTGTTTTTCTCCTTTATTTTTTTCCTTTTTTATTTTTTTTCTTTTTTAGTTTATTTAGATTTTTAGATTTTTTAGTTTTTTTATTAGTTTTTATTTTTTTTTTCTTTTTAGTTTTTTTGTAGTTTTTACCTTTTTTTAGTTTTTTTAGTTTTTTTTACTTATATCCTGGTCGTCATTTATACTCCCTGTGTCCCGGTCGTCATTTGTGTCCCTGTGCTTTGTTGATTGCTAATCGAACATTCCTTTTGTCCCGGTCGCTTTCTCTTTGAGTTTAGTTTTTTTTTTTTTTTTATTTATATTTTTTTAGTTTTCTTTTTCTCCTTTATTTTTCAGTTTTTTCCTTTTTTTAGTTTTTTTTTCTTTTTTAGTTCTTTTAGTTTTTACCTTTTTTAGTTTTTTTTAGTTTTTTTAGTTTTTTAGCTTTTTTTATTTTTTTTTTATTAGTTTTTAGTTTATTTTATGGTTTTTTCCTTTTTTTAGTTTTTTATCTTTTTTTAGTTTTTTTTTAGTTTTTAAGCTTTTTTAGATTTTTTTATTTTGTTTTCTTTTTTTTTGTAGTTTTTACCTTCTTTAGATTTTTGCTTCTTTTATTTTTTTAGCTTTTTTAGTTTTTTTTCTTTTTTTCTTTTTAGTTTTTTTGTAGTTTTTATCTTTTTTATTTTTTTGTATTTTTATTCATATTTTTTTACTTTTCTTTTTCTCTTTTATTTTTCAGTCTTTTCCTTTTTTTACTTTTTTTCTTTTTTAGTTTTTAGTTTTTTTTAGTTTTTTACCTTTTTTAAGTATTTTTAGTTTTTTTAGTTTTTTAGATTTTTTAGTTTTTTTATTAGTTTTTAGTTTTTTTTTGTAGTTTTTGCCTTTTTTTAGTTTTTTCAGTTTTTTTTAGTTTTTAGTTTTTTACCTTTTTTTAGTTTTTTTTAGTTTTTTAGCTTTTTTAGTTTTTTTTTCTTTTTAGTTTTTTTTGTAGTTTTTACCTTTTTTAGTTTTTTTTCTTATTTTGTATTAGTGTGAAATAATTCAGACGTCATATGCGGACAAACATGACGTCACCTGATCCATCCACAGATCCACACACAGACAACTTATTTTATATATATAGACTAGCTGTTGGGGTGGCGCTTCGCGCCACCCCAACACCTAGTTGGTGGGGGCGCTTCGCGCCCCCCCCAAGCCCCCCCGTGCGCGTAAGTCGTTACGCGCCATATTAGTTACGCGCCATTGTAGTTGTGTCCCTATGTCCCACCTGTGAATATAGATATATATATATATATAGATATATATATATATATATATATATATATATATATATATATATGTATATATATATATATATATATATATATATATATATATATATATATATATATATCTATCTATCTATATATATAAAAATAAGTTGTCTGTCTGTGGATGTGTGGATGGATGTGTGGATGGATGTGTCAGGAGACGTCACCTGAAAAAACTGGATTAGGTGACGTCAAAACTGAAAAAACTAAAAAAAGGCAAAAACTACAAAAAAAACTAAAAACTAATAAAAAAAATAAAAAAGCTAAAAAACTAAAAAAACTATAAAGGTAAAAACCAATAAAAAACTAAAAAAAAAAACTGAAAAAACTAAAAAAAGGCAAAAACTACAAAAAAAAACTAAAAACTAATAAAAAAAGTAAAAAAGCTAAAAAACTAAAAAAACTAAAAAAACTAAAAAAAGGTAAAAAACTAAAAAAAATAAAAAATAAAAAAAAACTAAAAAAAAGGAAAAAACTGAAAAATAAGCTAAAATAAAGGTAAAAACCAATAAAAAACTAAAAAAAAAAAGGAAAAAACTAATAAATGACGACACTCAAAGAGAAAGCGACCAGGACAAAAAACTAAAAAAAAAGGCAAAAACTACAAAAAAACTAAAAACTAATAAAAAAAATAAAAAAGCTAAAAAACTAAAAAAACTAAAAAAAGGTAAAAAACTAAAAAAACTAAAAACTAAAAAAAAACTAAAAAAGGTAAAAACTAAAAGAACTAAAAAAGAAAAAAATAAATGACGACACTCAAAGAGAAAGCGACCAGGACAAAAGGAATGTTCGATTAGCAATCAACAAAGCACCGGGACACAGGGAGTATAAATGACGACCAGGACACAAGTAAAAAAAAAAATTAACAAAACTAAAAAGAAGGTAAAAACTACAAAAAAACTAAAAAGAAAAAAAAACTAAAAACTAATAAAAAAACTAAAAAATCTAAAAATCTAAATAAACTAAAAAAGAAAAAAAAAGGAAAAAAATAAAGGAGAAAAACAAAACTAAAAAACGAATGTATATACAGACCGGTACACCGGGATACAAATGACGACCGGGACACAGGGAATATAAATAACGACCGGGACACAGGGACACAACTACAACGGGGACACCGGGGGAAACAGGGGGATATAAATGACGACCGGGACAAAAAAACTAAAAAGAAATAAAAACTAAAAACTAATAAAAAAAACTAAAAAATCTAAAAATCTAAATAAGCTAAAAAAGAAAAAAAAAGGAAAAAAATAAAGGAGAAAAACAAAACTAAAAAACGAATGTATATACAGACCGGGACACCGGGATACAAATGATGACCGGGACCCGGGACACAGGGAATATAAATGACGACCGGGACACAGGGACACAACTACAACGGGGACACCGGGGGAAACAGGGGGATAACCTGACAATCTATTTATATGCAAAGACAATGGGACAGCAAAGAATGTTGTATATTCGCAAGTTTTACGTAGTTAAAACCATATATATATATATATATATCTATATTCACAGGTGGGACATAGGGACACAACTACAATGGCGCGTAACTATTATGGCGCGTAACGACTTACGCGCGCGGGGGGGGCTTGGGGGGGGCGCGAAGCGCCCCCACCAACTAGGTGTTGGGGTGGCGCGAAGCGCCACCCCAACAGCTAGTATATATATATATATATATATGTTTTTAACTACGTAAAACTTGCGAATATACAACATTCTTTGCTGTCCCATTGTCTGTGCATATAAATAGATTTTCAGGTTTACCGACTCTTGAACATGCAACATATAATGGTCCATGGGAAAACAATCCGTATTCAGATCTATACCTCATGATTCTAATGATTGCCCTTGAGCTTTGTTGATGGTGATTGCTAATCGACCATTCCCTGAGTCGCCATCGTCATTTATATATCCCCCTGTGCACCCCGGCGTCCCCTTTGTAGTTATGTCCCTGTGTCCCGGTCGTCATTTGTGTCCCGGTGTTCCAGTCTGTGATTTCTCTTTGAGTGTCCCGGGCGTCATTTATATTCCTTGTGTCCCGGTGTCCCGGTCGTCATTTATATCCCCCTGTGCCCCCCGGCGTCCCCATTGTAGTTGTGTCCCTGTGTCCCGGTCGTCATTTATATTCCCTGTGTCCCGGTCGTCATTTGTATCCCGGTGTCCCGGTCTGTATATACATTCGTTTTTTAGTTTTGTTTTTCTCCTTTATTTTTTTCCTTTTTTCTTTTTTTTCTTTTTTAGTTTATTTAGATTTTTAGATTTTTTAGTTTTTTTATTAGTTTTTAGTTTTTTTGTAGTTTTTACCATTTATTTAGTTTTTTTAGTTTTTTTTTTTTACTTATGTCCTGGTCGTCATTTATACTCCCTGTGTCCCGGTCGTCATTTGTGTCTCGGTGCTTTGTTGATTGCTAATTTATATTATATTTATATTTTTTATATTTATTAATATTTTTTTAGTTTTCTTTTTCTCTTATTTTTCAGTTTTTTCCTTTTTTTTAGTTTTTTCTTTTTTAGTTTTTAGTTTTTTTTGTTTTTTACCTTTTTTTAGTTTTTTTAGTTTTTTTAGTCTTTTAGCTTTTTTAGTTTTTTTATTAGTTTTTAGTTTTTTTTTAGTTTTTGCCTTTTTTTAGTTTTTTCAGTTTTTTTTAGTTTTTAGTTTTTTTTAGTTTTTTAGCTTTTTTAGTTTTTTTTCTTTTTAGTTTTTTTTGTAGTTTTTACCTTTTTTAGTTTTTTTTCTTCTTTTGTATTAGTGTGAAATAATTCAGACGTCATATGCGGACAAACACGACGTCACTCGACAGACAGACATAACCCACAAACAACTTATTTTTATATATATTTATTCATATTTTTTTAGTTTTCTTTTTCTCTTTTATTTTTCAGTTTTTTCCTTTTTTTTAGTTTTTTTCTTTTTTAGTTTTTAGTTTTTTTTAGTTTTTTACCTTTTTTTAGTTTTTTTTAGTTTTTTTTAGTTTTTTAGCTTTTTTAGTTTTTTTATTAGTTTTTAGTTTTTTTTGTAGTTTTTGCCTTTTTTTATTTTTTTTAGTTTTTTTTTAGTTATTAGATTTTTAACTTTTTTTAGTTTTTTTTAGTTTTTTAGCTTTTTTAGTTTTTTTTTCTTTTTAGTTTTTTTTGTAGTTTTTACCTTTTTTGGTTTTTTTCTTCTTTTGTATTAGTGTGAAATAATTCAGACGTCATATGCGGACAAACATGACGTCACCTGATCCATCCACAGATCCACACACAGACAACTTATTTTTATATATATACTAGCTGTTGGGGTGGCGCTTCGCGCCACCCCAACACCTAGTTGGAGGGGGCGCTTCGCGCCCCCCCCAAGCCCCCCCGAAAGCGTAAGTCGTTACGCGCCATATTAGTTACGCGCCATTGTAGTTGTGTCCCTATGTCCCACCTGTGAATATAGATATATATATATATATATATATATATATATATATATATATATATATATATATGTTTTTAACTACGTAAAACTTGCGAATATACAACATTCTTTGCTGTCCCATTGTCTGTGCATATAAATAGATTGTCAGGTTTACCGACTCTTGAACATGCAACATATAATGGTCCATGGGAAAACAATCCGTATTCAGATCTATACCTCATGATTCTAATGATTGCCCTTGAGCTTTGTTGATGGTGATTGCTAATCGACCATCCCCTGAGTCGCCATCGTCATTTATATATCCCCCTGTGCACCCCGGCGTCCCCTTTGTAGTTATGTCCCTGTGTCCCGGTCGTCATTTATATTCCCTGTGTCCCGGTCGTCATTTGTGTCCCGGTGTTCCAGTCTGTGATTTCTCTTTGAGTGTCCCGGGCGTCATTTATATTCCTTGTGTCCCGGTGTCCCGGTCGTCATTTATATCCCCCTGTGCCCCCCGGCGTCCCCATTGTAGTTGTGTCCCTGTGTCCCGGTCGTCATTTATATTCCCTGTGTCCCGGTCGTCATTTGTATCCCGGTGTCCCGGTCTGTATATACATTCGTTTTTTAGTTTTGTTTTTCTCCTTTATTTTTTTCCTTTTTTCTTTTTTTTCTTTTTTAGTTTATTTAGATTTTTAGATTTTTTAGTTTTTTTATTAGTTTTTAGTTTTTTTGTAGTTTTTACCATTTTTTTAGTTTTTTTAGTTTTTTTTTTTACTTATGTCCTGGTCGTCATTTATACTCCCTGTGTCCCGGTCGTCATTTGTGTCTCGGTGCTTTGTTGATTGCTAATTTATATTATATTTATATTTATATTTTTTATATTTATTAATATTTTTTTAGTTTTCTTTTTCTCTTATTTTTCAGTTTTTTCCTTTTTTTTAGTTTTTTCTTTTTTAGTTTTTAGTTTTTTTTTGTTTTTTACCTTTTTTTAGTTTTTTTAGTTTTTTTAGTTTTTTAGCTTTTTTAGTTTTTTTATTAGTTTTTAGTTTTTTTTTAGTTTTTGCCTTTTTTTAGTTTTTTCAGTTTTTTTTAGTTTTTAGTTTTTTACCTTTTTTTAGTTTTTTTTAGTTTTTTAGCTTTTTTAGTTTTTTTCTTTTTAGTTTTTTTGTAGTTTTTACCTTTTTTAGTTTTTTTTCTTCTTTTGTATTAGTGTGAAATAATTCAGACGTCATATGCGGACAAACACGACGTCACTCGACAGACAGACAGACAGACATAACCCACAAACAACTTATTTTTATATATATTTATTCATATTTTTTTAGTTTTCTTTTTCTCTTTTATTTTTCAGTTTTTTCCTTTTTTTAGTTTTTTTCTTTTTTAGTTTTTAGTTTTTTTTTAGTTTTTTACCTTTTTTTAGTTTTTTTTTAGTTTTTTTAGTTTTTTAGCTTTTTTAGTTTTTTTATTAGTTTTTATTTTTTTTGTAGTTTTTGCCTTTTTTTATTTTTTTCAGTTTTTTTTTAGTTATTAGATTTTTACCTTTTTTTAGTTTTTTTTAGTTTTTTAGCTTTTTTATTTTTTTTTTCTTTTTAGTTTTTTTGTAGTTTTTACCTTTTTTAGTTTTTTTCTTCTTTTGTATTAGTGTGAAATAATTCAGACGTCATATGCGGACAAACATGACGTCACCTGATCCACACACAGACAACTTATTTTTATATATATAGATATATATATATATATATATATATATATATATATATATATATATATATATATATATATATATATATATATATATATATATATATATATATATATATATATATATATATATATATATATATATATATATATATATATATATATATATATATATATATATATATATATATATATATATATATATATATATATATATATATATATATATATATATATATATATATATATATATATATATATATATATATATATATATATATATATATATATATATATATATATATATATATATATATATATATATATATATATATATATATATATATATATATATATATATAGCTTTTTATATAAAGCTTTTTCAGTAATATTGAGCTTTTTCTATAAATCTTTTTCTGAGGGAAAGCAATGGTCCAGGATACCAGTGCAGGACGGGGATCAACAGTACTTCTCCAGTCTACACCGAAGCTCTTAAGCCGGCTTGAAGCCGGAAAGCAAGAAGTCCCTGGAACCTCCAGCATAAATAGTGGTTTTGTGGAATCCTGTGCACAATTTGGTGTGAATTTATTTTTCAGCACTTGGAGATGCTCTTTTATCAACAACAGTCGAAATCCTGCACAGACAATTTCAAGTCTTTTACCTCCGATTCATCAGCGATTCAACTGAAATAGTCATTCGGCTTAACAGAGTTCTTTGCGAATATATATTCTGAATTTGTGATGAATTAGCGTTGGTTATCATGAAGGAAGCAACTGGCGATGAAATCTGATGAATCTGAGAGGAATATGAGAGTCCTATTCCTGACAGAAGTACTGTACCTCAGTTGATCCCTTTTCCTTGTAGTCCATAATCCAATACCTAACTTGTCCTTTGATCATTTTCCACTCCAATATTGCGTTAAATCGAACAGGGGTGACGGTTATCCCTGCCAAAATTTATAGCATTCCTGGCCATTTTTTTTCTATTTATCGAGTAATTTAGCCTATATAACGGATATCTGCCCATTCTGAAATTTATTTGATGTATTGTAGATAAACCTTTTACCCTTAAGGAAAAAAGTGTTTCCAACTTCTGGCTTTGATGCATTTTATTTATTGTTTCCGATAGCTAACACAAGTTCAGTCTTATAGATTTTGTCTTAATGTGCTTATTAATGATAGATCAATTATAATCAACATTCATAAATAGCACTGAACCTAGCTGCCCTCTCAAAAGGCTCATAATATTAATTCTTTCTTTTCAATCTGTAAAAGAGAAAATGTCCTAAATATAATTTTATCAAATGGCAGAGACTTTTTTTAATTATTTAATCCCTCCTATGGTTTTTACTTTTCTTTTGACTCTAACTTTAAATTTCAATGATAAGTCATCTTCTCATGAGTCCTAGGACAGCTATATAGGCTAATCTTCACTCACTCTTTAATCAGTTGCTATGATTTTTTTTTAGGTTATTAGAGCTTTAAAGAGCTCTAAATTAGAGCTTTAAAGCGCAATACTCTTCTAAATATCAAATTTCATTAAGATCTGGTCACTCTTACGTAAGTTACAAATACCTCAATTTTCAAAATTACCCCCCCCCCCCCTCCCCCCCACAACACCAAAGAGAGCAGATCCGGTCCGATTATGTCAGTCACGTGTCTTAGACAGGTTTTTATTCTTCCCATCCAGTTTCATCCTGATCTCACCGCTTTAAGTATTTTCTAAGATTTCCGGTTCCCCTCAACTCCCCCCCCCCTATTACGCTGGATCCGGTTGAGATTTAAAATAAAAGATCTGAGTCACGAGGTCCTTCTAAATATGAAGTTTCATGAAGATCCGATCACTCCTTCGTAAGTTAAGAATACGTCATTTTTTCTAATTTTTCAGAATTAACTTCCCCGCCCCCCAATTGGGCGGATCCGTTCCAATTATGTAAATCAAGTATCTAAGATTTCTGCTTATTTTTCTCACAAAGTTTCATCCTCATCCCTCCAATCTAAGCGTTTTCCATGATTTTAGGTTCTCCCACCCCAAACTCCCCCCAATGTCACCAGATCCGGTCGGGACTTAAAAAAAGAGCTTTGAGACATGATATCCTTCTAAATATCAAATTTCATTGAGATCCGATCATCCGTTCGTAAGTTAAAAATACCTCATTTTTTCTAATTTTTCAGAATTAATCCCCCCCCCAACTACCCCAAAGAGAGCGGATCCGTTCCGGCATGTACCTAGGACTTGTGCTTATTTTTCGCACCAAGTTTCATCCCGATCCCTCCACTCTAAGTGTTTTCCAAGTTTTAGGTTTCCCCCTCCCAACTCCTCCCTCCATGTAACCAGATCCGGTCGGTATTTAAAATAAGAACTCTGAGACACGATATCCTTCTAAATATCCAATTTCATTGAGATCCGATAACCCGTTCGTAAGTTAAAAATACCTCATTTTTTCTAATTTTTTAGAATTAACCCCCCCCCCCCCCCCAACTGCCCCAAAGACAGAAAATCCGTTCCGGCTATGTCAATCATGTATCTAGGATATGTGCTAATTTTTCCCACCAAGTTTCATCCCGATCCCTCCACTCTAAGTGTTTTCCAAGTTTTAGGTTTTCCCCTCGCAACTCTCCCCCAATGTCACCAGATCTGTTCCGGATTTAAAATAAGAGCTTTGAGACACGATATCCTTCTAAATATCAAATTTCATTGAGATCCGGTCACCCGTTCGTAAGTTAAAAATACCTCATTTTTTCTAATTTTTCAGAACTAACCCCCCCCCCCCAACTACCCCAAAAAGAGCGGATCCGTTCCGGTTATGTCAATCATGTATCTAGGACTTGTGCTTATTTTTCTCACCAAGTTTCATCCCGATCCCTCCACTCTAAGTGTTTTCCAAGTTTTAGGTTTCCCCCTCCCTACTCCCCCCCCATGTCACCAGATCCGGTCGGTATTTAAAATAAGAGTTCTGAGACACGACATCCTTCCAAACATCAAATTTCATTAAGATCTGATCAACCGTTCGTAAGTTAAAAATACTTCATTTTTTCTATTTCTTTCCGAATTAAAGGGCCCCCTCCCCCAGATGATCAAATCGAGAAAAAGACTATTTCTAATTTAATCTTGTCTGGTCCCAGATAGGCCTGCCAAATTTCATCGTCCTAGCTTACCTGGAAATGTTTAAAGTAGCAAAACCGGGACCGACAGACCGACAGAATTTGCGATTGCTATATGTCACTTGGGTAATACCAAGTGCCATAAAAACAAATGCTATTAGGGGGAGTGCCACAGAAGGAAGCTTTTAACCACTACTACTGTAGAGTAAAAGAAGATAGACGACTCTAGGATGTTGTCAGGTAATGTCAAATGGCAAACTTTTATTTTAGAGGCCTTTCTACAATGATTAATGGGTTTATTAAGCTTAGTAAGAAGAAGCGGTCTGTTTAGTTACAGTCGTCCTAAATATTATGAGAGCGTTTGTACCCTCAACTACGATAATTGACTTGACTACAAACACACAAGATAGGTTCTGACGAGGTCAAAAAATCGTAAGAAAGAAAGTAATCACACAAAGAAACATTCATATTACTTCACGCTCAAATTTTCTTTTATAGAATTATTTCTTTTATAATCATACTCAAATTTCTTTTAAAGATAGAACTTTTATTTTTAATTTTGACTATGGATTTGCAACTTTCCAGAACTGAAAAACTGCATATCCACAATGGCTGTTACATAGAACAGTTGCCCTTTTATGAACTACAGATTATTTACAAACCATTGATGCGTAACATAACGCAATTACAAATCATTGATGCGTAACATAACGCAATTTGAATTAAAGTAACAGAGCCAAACTCATTCTCTTTAGGGGAGAAATTGAGTTGAAGTGACAGAACCTGCTAAAGGAAAATTTTCAGAAGAGCTGGTTTAACGAGACGAATATTTTTCATCAGCCGCAGATACCATTTGGGATACTATTTGTAGCAAATGCTTCACAAAACTCAAACGTATTTTCTGATCTACATTTTAAGCAATTGCAGTTTGAAGTTTCCAGGTTTTATGACAAACTATAGTGAACACTCTACTAATGAAATGGGCAAAAAAGGATATGCCAAATGATTCATCTAACGTTTCCAATCGATACATCAGAAATGATGTAATGCATAATGCATTCAAAATAAGGCAATAAGGTTTTTCGCGAAGATTAGTTTTGATTTTGGACGACCAGTTTGATATGGTGGGATTATATTATAACCTTCAAAGTTGTTTTTCGTCCTTCTTAGCGACCTTTCTTTCGACCTTCTTTTTTTCTTTTCCCCACTTTATTTTCCCCACTTTAAAAAGCTTAGGCAACAAGTTAAGTTTCTGTTATTGTTATTGTTCTAGCTTCCGTGAAATATTGTCAAAACATCGAAGCTTTGATCATAGCAATTGTTTTGTTTTTCCATTTTCAGTTGATGTTTTAACGTCTAATTTCTTATCAATTCTACAAATTTTCGGCTTGTTTTCAGCTATTCGATACATTAGGTAAAATCGAAAAATTACCATAAGAATCATTACTTATGTTGAAAAAAAAATGCTTTACAGTTAACAGTCAATGCATTTTTTTGACATAATATATTATTATTTGACAAATAATCCCAAATATTAACCTTAAAAACCACAACCGAATGCTAAAAGTTGACATAACTATCAAAACTCATGGAAAGAACTGGTACGACTTCTCAAACTTGAATAGAGGAGAAGTATTTATATTTAATCATGTTCAATTTGCCACATCTCAAACAAAACGAAGAACCGGACAGAAAATGATGTACAATATTTAATACTGGTCTTAGAAGCTATAATATTCAAGGTTAAAGTTTTTGTTGACCTTCGCATTGAACAAGCTACAACTGTACTTAAAAACTATTTAAAACCGACATCTGTGATTCAGATTGCTTCCTGCTTGTAGCCATGTCTCACGGAAGAAGAGATAGATTGAGAATGTATGATCAGACACACCAAGAAAATGTGTACTAGAAAACACATCTCAGAAAACCAAAATTTGGAAGTTTTTACTTTTGAAATATGTAGGATAAACAGACAAATTTATTCACCAGATCAATTACGGACCTCAGATTTGTTCGTTTCATATTTTACGTCGCCAGGAATGATATCCTTTCGTAGTGCAATCATAGGGACACATATAATCCCAGGAGCACATTACATCAAGGCTCTCTGAGATACAATAGCGCCGGAATATTCTAATACCGACTTTGAATCTATACTACGATAAGGCGGTGAATCTCTTTTGTATTATAACCTTGAAGACTGATCACCAAACGAATTCCCATGCATAACAGTGCTCTAACAAAAAAGATTTCATTCAACGATGACAAAGTAAACGCACATTTAATACCAGAATATTGAGGAAAGTTCAAAACCGAAGGCGGAATAATCTTTCAAAAAACTCACAAATTTCAGAAAGTACAGCGCAAAATGTTCTGAAGGCGTCAGGGAAGTCCGGAAACTGCAGGGAAAAAACTGGGAAACATATTACAAATTCCAGTAAATGCATAAAAAAGGTAAAAAGGTTACAGAATCAAGAGAAGACGTCACAAAGTCATGATTAGACAGTTATAAATGCGAGAAAATTGCAAATCTAGAAGAAATGAAACAAAATGTAGAGATGACATCATAAAATCCAGAGAATGAACCAATTAAGTGCATAAGATAAGTCGAAGCCGCAAAATACACCAGAGCTGTTGCAAATACAGATAATCTTCAAATTTCACAAAAACTAGTGGGAAACTCCACAAAAAGAGAAGAATCTGACCACCCTCTCTAATAGGACAGTTTTCTTAAGCACTCTGAAAAATCAGAGGAAGATGGGCTTCAATGAATCAGGTTTTCTTTTCACTTCAAATGCAATTACTGCATTTGATTACTCGGATACAATTACTCGGAGCTAATCTTTGACCAAGAAAAAGACGTTAAAAATGAAAAGAAGAAAATAAACACTAGAATACTCAATTTCACGCAATTTAAGGACTGATTAAATCAAAAAATTAAATCCTTGAATAACAACAAATAGGATGCAAAACAATTTGCAAGGACGCATTACTTTGACAAATTCTTTTTACACACAAAAATAAGGTTTATGCGACAAAAACAGGAATACAGATTCTTCTTCCTGTATCGCAAGAACTTACTGTGGTGAAGTAAATACCATCCTTCGATTTTAAATTATACGTAATTGCTTTATATTTTGCTTTGCATTAAATTTACTTTGCATTTCATTGACGAAATTTCAAACTTCGGCATTGAAACAATTGCCACATCCTTCTGAGATGCATCCTTTCTGTAATTTTTGAGCATTTCTTGGTTTATTTACTGCTTTTTTGCTATTGAACACACTTGCATTTATTGCTTTATCACTTTTTGCTATTGCTTTATCACACTATTACATTAGCTGAGAATCATAGGAAGCAAAGCCCACAAAGCCCTGACAGATTTATTTTTGTGTCAAATAAAGATGAGGTATACGAAGAAGAATAAATTTATCTGACTCTTCGTTTGCCTCCCAACCAGGGCCATGAAGTCTGAATCAGGTCCAATTTACTGCTAAAGTCAGAGTGGAAGTAGTTGTAAATTAAGTCTGGAGTAAAAGTTGTCAAATTTAATTAATGTTTCAATTGATTTAAAACGATTCACATAAGTATCCTTTTTTAACATACATTATTTCGTAGCCCTATTCTAATTTTGGACATACAACTTATCATATCAAACATCTTTCACTTTATAACTTTATTTCCATGGAATAAAAGACTAAAATGTTGTAATATCTTTCAATTGTCAGTTTAAGAATCGAGCGAGGTGGAAATATTGAAGAACTGTTTATTTTACAAACAACAGTAATGAGGAACTGTGGAAAGGATCTCAAATACTAATGACCGTCTGCCTTGTCGACAGCTATCAGAACCTTGGACTCAGGAGATGGAATGAAAATTTAATGTCTGGAAATGGAATCGTCAGTATTTAAGGTCTTCGAGCTTTTCAGTTTTCAAACAAACCATTAAATGAATATGCATCCATGATCTTCGTTCTCCTGACTCGGACTTCAAAGACATCATTAAGGAACGACTCCAACAACTTCAGCCATGAATTAATGTCGTGCAAAGCCAGAGCTATGGTAGTTAGAAACTAAGGGTCACTAGTAGGAATTGTCGTGATTAAAGACTTCGGAGGTAGAGTTGATGAGATTAATACACTTCGACTCCAGGGCCTTTTTAATTCTCGTATTTTTAGTGTTCTAAAAATATCCATTCACTTCAAGATATGCGCTGTCAAAACAAACCTTATTCACCATCACATTGCGGATCTAGAATTTTTGGAATGTGGTCTATACTTCCGGAAATAAAAGGAGTTGGAGTTGAGTCCATTGAAGGCAGAGGGCTCGGAGTTAAACTTTAAATACTAGTTTTCTCTTGGTCAGGAGAATTGATTATCCCTTAGCAATCAATAATGAGTCATAAATTTAAGACCGTAAAGGAAATATGCCCAAAACCTCGATACTTATACTAGAAGGAATAAACAGATTGAGATTCATTAAGAAAATATAACCAGGGGGTAGTTCTCCAAACTCCTTCTTCTTGTCCTCCAAACTGAAATGAAACATCCGCACATAAACTGGTGAATACTCATTCCACAGACACGATGTCAAATCATTGGAAAGCCAAGGGGTAAATTATTCTCGTTGAAGAGCAGAGTCTGTTAACAATTCAGATGCAGAGAATATCCTCGTCTCAATCCATATTTTTCCTATTCTCATGGTTGCAGCAGGAAGTCGTACGTCAGCTCAAAATAATGGGAAATTTGAACGTGTTTACAAAGAAACTGTAAAGTAAGAAACAATTCTCAGTTGATTATAATTCAGAAAAGTAACCCTTGCCGCTGATATGGATGAACAGTAATGTGTAATTGCGAAGAAATTTTCTGGAAAGTCTGGAACTTTCAAACGTGATTTCAAATTGGAAAGCATCAAAGCATCAAAATTGTCATCGTAAAACAATCCTCAATCTGTCTTTTAAAGCCCCACATCGAAAGTCAAGGAAAATCACAGTTTGAACGGGTAGAATCTACATGCCCCCCGGCTCTAACAGGCAACCGGAAAGTTGTAGAGATGAAAATTGGGACTCATATTAGAGCTAACATTGACATCCATGTGGTTTTTGGCTTTGGCTATCTGGTTTGAGTTCTATTTTTCGCCATTTTGTGCCACATAAGAAAACAATATTGGTATAACAAGAGGAAAATTATTGTATTGCAAAGGTTATAAGGTAGTCAATCGACTCAGCATTGTTGAAAGTATATATTTATTATCAATCCAAAATAAAAGCCGTTCTATTCTTTATGTTTTTGGCTTCAGCTCCCTCCCCCTCCTCTTTCTAAAAATCCAGGAGCTGCAAGTAATTAGCACCAAAAGACTCAATATCTGAACAATATTGACATTTACTTTTACTCTTCTTATCGTTATCTATTGAACGTTCAAAAAGATTATTTCAAACTCTTTCACAAGCACATTGCAGTCCCAGTCAAATACTCGCTGACTTAACAATCTTTCAAATTTGAAACGATGCGATTTTAAATCTTAGAGACGACAATTTTTCCCAAAGGTTTTACTTTGTAATTTAAAGGTCGCTCTTATATTGCCAAGATGATTTAGTAAACTAAATTCTGACCGTCAGTGGCGTAATGCGAACATATCCTTTATATGCATTTAAATTGCCGGAAATTTTTATTGTAGATCCTAACAATAAAAAACTTAACTTGTCGGGATTTTACTTGTTTCTAGTAAGGCCAAAATTAAAATTTACAATTGAAATCAAATGGTTGGTTCTCGTAAATAAGGGCAATCCTCTCATTTTTGGGATAAAGAAAATCCTATACTTTCATAGAAAAAAAAAACGTCAACTGAACATTCTTGCCAAATACAAGCAAAACCCTCCGATCAAACTTAAAACGAGCAAAATTACTTTGGATAGGAGACTAAAAACATTTAAGCAGATTCCCAATTGGGCATTTTCATGTTCTTAACGAAAATATTGCAAATTTACTGTTTCAAAGAAGCACTAGTATAAACTTGAATATTACCGCTGAGGTCTGAGATGGGAAACATTGCCATCCGACTACAGTCAATTGCGCTTGTTTAATATTTTGGCTTCAAAATTTACTTGTATACAAGCAAGCAAAGAAAAAGGCAGTAAAAACTTCGGTGAGTTGAGGAAAACGAGCTAAAAATTGTTCTTTTTTCTTCATTTAATAAAACGAGATGATCATACTGTCGTCCCTCACTCTTAAAACGTGGCCGAGCCACCTTAACCTTTCTTTAATTATAGAAACAGAATAATAAATGTATATTTTAAAATTCATTTTGAAAATTGACTTAAAAGTAGCAGATAATTTGTTATCGAAAATCTATAGATATAAGTGAAAACGTGGGACACAACACGAACTGGGCTTTCCATAACATATATATCAAATAGATCTATGTTATAGATGTAAAGATGAATAGAACCCGATGACTTGGGAAAAACGAGTTAAAAAGATGATGTCTGTTTTGCACCTGTTTTCACTTCTATCCACAGATTTTCGACAATAAACAAGAGCTAAGAGCTGATATGGCACTTGCAACGAGGTCGGAAGAGCCAAGAGCTCATATGGTGTTAGCTCTAGCAAAAGTCTAAGAATCAATGGATTGCTTTAAAAGGAAAATCAGAGGCTTAATGCCAGTCGGGACTTAAAATAAGAGCTCTGAGTCACGATGTCCTTCTAAATATCAAAATTCATTAAGATCCGATCACCCACTCGTAAGTTAAAAACACGTCAGTTTTTTCTAATTTTTCATCTCCCTTCAGCCCCCCCCCCAGATGGTCGAATCGGGGAAACGAATTTATCAAGACAATTTGTATAGCTCCCTGACACGCCTACCAATTTTCATCGTCCTAACACGTCCAGAAGCACCAAACTCACCAAAGCACTGAACCCCACCACTTAACTCCCCCAAAGAGAGCGGATCCAGTCCGGTTACGCCAATAACGTATCTACGAGATTTATAAGCGTTTTTCAAGATTTCCAGTTTCCCCCTCCACCTTCCCCCAATATTAAAAGATCTGGTCAGGATTTGAAATAAAAGCTCTGAGACATGAGTTCCTTCTAAATATCAAATTTCATTAAGATCCGGTCACCCGTTCTTAAGTTAAAAATGCCTCAATTTTTCGAATTTTTCCAAATTAACAACCCCCAGCTCCCCCTAAAAGAACGGATCCATATCAATTATGTCAATCTTGTATCTATAACTTGTGCTTATTCTTCCCATCAAGTTTCATCCCAATCTCTCCACTCTAAGCGTTTTCCAAGATTTCTGTTTCCCCCTCCAGCCTTCTATGTCCCCGGATCCAATTCGAATTGAAAATGAAGCATCTGAGACATAAGATTCTTCTATATATCAAGTTTCATTAAGATCCGATCACCCATTCGTAAGATACCTCGATTTTCACGTTTTCCAAGAATTCTGGTTTCCCCCTCTAACTCCCTTCAATGTCACCTGATCTGGTCGGGATTTAAAATTATAATTCAAAAGCACAAGATCCTTTTAGCTATCAAATTTCATTAAGATCTGATCACCCGTTCGTAAGTTACTAATACCTCATTTTTTCTAATTTTTCCGAATTACTCCCCCCCCCCAACTCCACAAAAGAGAGCAGATCCGGTCTGGTTATGTCAGTCACCTATCTTGGACTTGTGCGTATTCTTTCCACCAAGTTTCATCCTGTTCTCTCCGCTTTAAGCGTTTTCCATGATTTCCGGTCCTCGCCTAATGACACTGGATCCTGTCGGGATTTAAAATAAGAGATCTGAGTTTCGAGGTCCTTCAAATGAAATTTCATTAAGATACGACCACTCTTTCGTTAAAAATCACTCTTTCATTAAAAGTTAAAAACCCGTCATTTTTTCTAATTTTTTGAAATTAACCGTCCCCCCAACTCTCCCAAAGAGAGCGGATCCGTTCCGGTTATGTCAATCCCGTATCTAGGACTTGTGCTTATTTTTCCCACCAAGTTTCATCCCGATCCCTCCACTCTAAGCATTTTCCAAGATTTTAGGTTCCACCCCCCCCAACTTCCCTTCACCGGATCCGGTCGGGATTAAAATAATAGCTCTGAGACATGATATCCTTCCAAATATCAAATTTCATTAAGATCCTATCACTCCTTCGTAAGTTAAAAATACCTCATTTTTCTAATTTTAAGAAGTAACCCTCCCCCCAAACTACCCCATCGAGAGCGGATCCGTTCCAGTTATGTCAATCACGTATCTAGGACTTGTGCTTATTTTTCCCACCAAGTTTCATCCCGATCCCTCCACTCTAAGCGTTTTCCAAGATTTTAGGTCCCCCCTCCAACTCCCCCAATGTCACCGGATCTGGTCGGGATTTAACGTAAGAGCTCTGAGACACGATTTCCTTCCAAAATTCTAATTTCATTAAGATCCCATCACCCGTTCTTAAGTTAAAAATACTTCATTTTTTGTATTTTTTCCAAATTAACCGGCACCCCCAGATGGTCAAATCAGGAAAAATACTATTTCTAATTTAATCCGATCCGATCCCTGATACGCTTTCCAAATTTCATCATCTAAGCTTACCTGGAACTACCTAAAGTAGCAAAACCGGGACAGACCGACAGAATTTGCGATCGCTATATGTCACTTGGTTAATACCAAGCGCCATTAAAAATGCATATTTTTTATCCATTTTTAAAACAAGTATAATTATTTTCTATTGATAATTTTTGGCTTTTTAAGTCTTCTCTAAGAGCCTAAGTTAAAACGACCACAGGCAAATGTTCTTACCACTGCTCCATAAAGTCTTGCATAATAATTTTTTTTACACTTCTGCTGTGCTCAATCACCCGTTTATGTTGAACGCGAATGGGAAGGGTATATAAGAGGGGGTATTTTGATGTTGTATTATTGCATTGTCATCGGAAGCACATATACTGATAAGATTTGGAAGTAGTTGAACATTCGGAAGCGGTCGAAAATCAAACTATCTATGAAAAATATAAAGGAGGCTGGAAAATGAGTAATTATCAAAAGTGCATATACTGATAAAGTCTGTAAGTAACTAAAGATTAGAAAATGGTCAAAAACTTGTTCACAAATTTAACAAATTCATGCGACAAACAAAAAAGGGTGCAGAAAAATCGGTAAGTTGAGAAAAACAAGTTAATAGTTTAAAAAACAAGCTAATTAACATAAAAAGGAGTTAAAAATTAAAAACAAGTTAAATAAAAAACCAACATCGAAACTTATTAAATGGACCTAGAGAGTGAAATATATTAGCACATTATAAACAGAAAAAAAGCTCATGCTAGGAGGGTTTTACAAGAAAATGTAGCCAAAAAGGACTAACAAAACACTTACTTTTGTATCTTCAAAAGCTTTTCATCTTCTTTCTCTTTAGCTCTCAATTTTTTTATAGCGGTCGAATGCTGGAGCTGCTGTTTTGAAAGTTTTTCTCCTTCTGCTCTCAGTTCCATAATAATTTCTTCTTTCTCTTGAAGCATTGCATCAGCCTCCAATTTCGAAATTTTTGAGGATAGTTCTTGAGACGCTGCCTATGATAGAATTTCTTAACTTGATTAAAATTACTACAATTAATATTTCTTTTTATAATGAGTTGTATCCAAGAAACAATCATATATTGTATGCTTTGAAATTAATACTAAAAAGAGTGCACAGGAAACTTGCGGGGCATCCTTGGGGCTTTATATATCATGATTTATAAGTATAAGGTGTTAAGTATTAAAATGAAACTTTTTATTATTTGAAAATTTTCTAGTGTGGTTTAGGATATTGAACTTCAAAAATAAAGTCTTTTTTAATGTCTTTTTTTTACACACATTGTTTTATTTGAATTTATTTTTTTTTAAATGTCAAATACTCACTTTGTCAAACAGTTCATGGTAACAAACTGTAGTAAGGAGCGACCCGGCTCAATAGTAACAGAAACTCTAAAAAATGGATATCAATTTTGATACCAATAGTTACATAAAAAGAATCGCATTTTAATGCTGATTTTAAATATATAAGTTTCATCAAGATTAGTCATACTCATCAAAAGTTAAGAGCCTGAGAAAATTTACCTCATTTTAGAAAATAGGGCAAACACCCCCTAAAAGTCATACAATCTTAACGCAAATCACACCGTCAGATTCAGCATATGAGAGAACCTTATTGTAGAAGTTTCAAGCTCTTATCTACAAAAATGTGGAATTTCGCATTTTTTTGCCAGAAGACAGATCACGGATGCGTGTTTATTTATTTTTTAGTTTTTATGTGTTTTTTTTTTTGTTTTTTTCTCTAGGGGTGATCGTATCGACTGAATGGTCCTAGAATGTCGCGAGAGGGCTCATTCTAACGGAAACTAAAAGTTCTAGTGCTTTTTTAAGTGACCAAAAAATTGGAGGGCACCTAGGCCTCTTCCCACGCTCATTTTTTCCCTGAAGTCATCGGCTCAAAATTCTGATATAGCAATTTTATTCACCATATTCGAATAACCTAATAAGTATGTCTTTGGGAACGACTTACTCCCCCGCAGTCCCCGTGGAAGGGGCTGCAAGTTACAAACTTTGATCAGTGTTTACATATAGTAATGGTTACTGGGGAATGTAAAGACGTTTTCAGGGGGTATAAAGTTTAAACTTACAGGAATACTTAGAGGGGTGATGAGAAAAATCAAAGGACATTATGTGTGTCCGATTTCAAACAGTAAGCAGACCAAAAAATGGGGTTTTATCCCACTATCTAGGGGTATACTAAGAGAAAGGTTGAGATGATTAGGACATGTTCTGTGGATGAAAGATGACAGATTCCCTAAGAACAGCCTTCTCGGCCAACTATCCAGGGCCAAACGAAAAGAAGGTCGTCTTCGAATGGGGTGACGGAGGTAGAAAGAACAGATTTAAGGGAAGTTGAAACTTCTTGGGTAGGTATAAATGGAGAGGCTTTGATTTGATCGGGACAGAGGAGGAGCGTACGGCACCATCTTGGCCTCAGCTCAGCTTGGTGCTCCACGAGTTATTAGTGGTAATATCTCCCAGAAGGATTCTTTCGAACATATTATCTGTAAATTAAATTTGAGTCGAAATCTTAGTTCAAGAACCGTTCCAAACATTAATTATAAATTGAAGAAAATTCATACATTAATTATACTGAATGCAATCAAAGCCAACGCTCAGATCACATAATGCAACATAAGAATTTAAATTAGAATCAGACATTTTAATTCTTAGGGCGAAAACATGAAAAACGGAGAAATGCCAATTATATTAACCCATAATAAAACTCTAGAAATAAAAAAAAAAACAGAAAGAATTAATTGAAAAAAAGGTTTCTGAAAATGAACTTTTCAAATAAATGTAGAGCCATATTAAACTTGAGACAAGCAAAAACCAAGCCCTTTAACAGTTTAAGCTTAAAATGACCAGTAATTACTGACAAAGAATAAATGAAACCCCAAAATGGGAAAAGAAATTAAAATAAATAATCACATCATACATAAAAATAACAGATACAGAAATATATGAATGAATACAAATCTTAAAAAGAGTGAAAATTAAATTTAATACTTAATTCGAACTTAAAATGAACAAAAACTACTACAAACGGGAGTTGGCAGCTGCCCCCTCCCAAACAAGTAAAAGACCTAAGGCCTATTGTGTCACTTGCGTTTTCCTGAAAACAAAAAATGGCATAGGCATCTTTTTTTTATATTTGTGATTTCAAAAAATACAAGAAATTAAAGTTAGATAAAGTAGCTTAGATTTTCAAACTAATATCACTAAGCATTCAGTTTATTTTAATTAGTTCTTGCCAGTCATCTCCATCTTTGTAGTGATTTATTTTTTTTTATTTTTTGTCGATGTTTAGAAAAATTAAAGCACACTGCTCAAAATATATAAAGTTTTCAATAAAACACAAATGACGCAATGGACTTCAGAACTTTTACGGTTAGGGAAAAGGGAGGGTGAGCAGCTAATCTCCTGTCTGTGGTTATTTTTTCTTTTTATGTATGGTTTAAATACTCAATTGAATTTTTCGTCATTTCAAGATTTATTTATTTGTTGTTATAAGCATCTATTATATTTATGTTTTCATATGGGTATTTCTTTTCGTTCTGGGTTTCATTTTTCCAGCTCGTTTAAAAGTTTTAGTTATTTTGGAACTTCATTTTTACTCGTTATTAGTTTAATCCGGCTCTTTTACTTTTATTCAAAAACTTCTTTTTTGGAAACTTTTTTTGAATTAATTTATGCGTCTTTTTATTTCCAAAGTTTTACTTTTGGTTAATATAATGAATATTTCTCAATTTTTTTTTAGGTCTTCAGCTTAAGAATAAAAAAAATCCGATTCTAATTTAAATTTCTAAGCTGTATAATGTGATCTGAGCGTTGGCTTCGATTGCATTCAATATAATTATTGTATAATTTTCGTTCAATTTGGAGTCACGGCTTGGAACGGTTCTTGAACTAAGATTTTGATTTAAGACTAATTTACAGATAATATAGATAACGGGACTGAGACACATGACCACCTGGACATTACACAGGTACCATGCTCCTATGTTATGAGGAGAACATGAGCCACCCAGCCACCCAGCTGAGCTTTTTTCGATATGGATTCCTAACTTCCATATAACAAGACACTTTTTAAATGTAACTTTAAAACTAATAAAAATTAAAGGAAAGCAAAAATACAGAGCCACCGACCACAGTTTCAGATCTTCGGCCCTGACAAATACAGCCTGAAGTCACATTTACAGTTTTGTCTTTTTTTTTAATTTTTTTTCCTTATATTTTTAGAAGATCTTATACACTCAATTTTTTCCCCATGGTTCCGAAATTCGTTGCAAGTTAATGAGAAAGAAAGCCAAACAAATGAAAAAATACAGACTTGATTTCATATCGGCATATATAATATTTAATTATTTAGACTAGGACTCATTTGTATCCTAGAAGTGTCATAGAAAGGATTTTATCCAAATATAAAATCGTCATTGAAAAACACAAATTCAGAAAAATAAGACTAGAACTATGTCATAATTTCAGCACTTTTAGTGTGTGCTATAATTATCGTCTGGGAAAAATTTTGAGGAGCGAGTTTAAATCCGAGGAGACTAATCACGGTACGGCCATAGTAGTTGGCAACGTTTTAGGAGCTGAAGGACTGTGTCACTGGAAAGAAATGTGGCACTTCAACCCGACATGGCTAGAACTTTTCGCCAGTGCTATCTCAGTAAGTGAAAAAAAGAATAACCCCACAGGGAGATAAAGGAAGTAGGTTCACTTTTTCCCTGGGAAGATTAAGAGTAAGTACGACGTACCTTAGGCTTCCTGAAGTTTTGTTTCAATAAATAAACGATAAAGTGCACAATTTTGTACTACTGAAAGTAACCAGAAACATCTCTTAAAACTATACGTACGTAATAACTGGAATGTTTTTGAAATTTTTCCCAACCCTGACGAATTTCAGTGGGCGTGCTTACAAAAATGTACCTGGAGGTACATTGCTTTACTAAGAAATTTACTAAGAAAATTAAAACTAAGAAATTTACTAAGAAAATTAAGATGCAATTTGAACACCTACAAATCGGTTCCATAGAAGTTTAAGGTTTATGTTTCCAATACCTTTTTCGGTAAGTTATTTTTCTGCTCTTCTACAGTTTAAATATATCAATGGAATACGAAAAAAAACGATTATTTTCGTGTTATAAAATATATTGAAGTACTTTTAAACACTAAGAGCAACCTTTCAAACAGCGTTTGAAAGACTCTTGGACCATCATAGTATTTTCAAGAGAGGCGGTAACAGAAGTTCGGTTATGAGGGGATAGGGGCTGCACCAGATAAACAGAACATGAGCTGGCTTAGACCATGGCGAGAAAGTAGAGATTTGTCTTATCGGTGTTGAACACCAATTAAACACATTCAATTAATTCTAATTTATCGAAGCCAATTTGTACTAACTTTATATTTTCTGTGAATACCATTGGAGACAAAAAAAAAAAAAATATATTCTGCGACAACTAAGCAAAGGCAGCAGTGTCAGTAGAACTTTTGTCATGCATGGTTTCCACACTCTTTCTTTTCAGCCTACCAACTTAAAATGTTATCATGACGGAGAGCTCAAAAGGGTGCCAAAGCCTGTAGATTAAATAACGTTGTTGTCCTCTTTCAATACAAATCTAGAAGCAACTAAACTTTAAAAATCAATCTTTTTTGTTACCTGTTCAGGCTCAAAACTTTTCTCCCGCGAGGGAGGGGGGCTGACATTTAAAAATTATTTTCATAAAGAAACGTCCAATGTTTTAAGCATTAACAGTAATTAATTTTAGTGAAAAAGGGGTAATAGTGATTTAAAAGTAGGAAGCCTTATTTTTTTATCAAAAGGGACTAAAATTTTGTCCCTACCCTCCCAACCCTCTCCTAATAAAGCATTCCATTAAGTTCAGCTAAATTAAAACAATATGGTTTGAAAATTATGTTTTATGCGGTACAGTAGGTTACTTAACAAGTTGTATATTATACCTCTAACTTTGACAGAAGAGCCTCTTTTTCAGTAGCAGCTTGCTGAAACTTTTGTTCCATCTGGGATAGCCTTCTTGTGAGGTCTTGTTGTAATTTCTCAGCATTTTCACTGTCAGATAGTCGTTGTTTTTCAGCTTCTGCAAGTTTACTTAAAACAGAAGAAAAATATGAGTATCGACGAAGTTGGAATAAAGAGGAGAAATGCAAGAGCAATGGAGGCGATGTGTGAAAGTGAACCGAACAAATTACATCTTGTTCTCTGCCTCTCTCTCTCTCTATCCTCCCACCCTCAAGGCTAGGTCAGACCGACAAAGTTACGTCTCTCTCTCAAGAAAAGAGTCACTGCTTAACTTTTCGTCAGCGGCAAGAAACGCATCATTGAAGTTAGAGAAGTCCAATATTTTTAAGGTAAGAAAATATAAACAAGAAGCATCGCAAGCAACTATAGTTTGTGGAGCACCACAAACTTTCAAAATAATTGAATTTTCCACATCTTGCGAACTAAAAACTGAAATTGTTATATTGTTTCTTTTTTTTATATACAGTGATTTCCTTTCACTTGTTATGTATTTGCACTTCTATTAGAGGGCAAACCTTCTAAAATTGACACTGATTTCATATTTCAAAATCATTTTCTTCAAAATTTACTTTACTCTACTATGATATCAAAGACCCCCAAAACACGATTTTTTTTTTGGAAGAAATGAGAATGTAAAAACAAACACTATAGAGTATAGGGTATTTTACACCAAATATTCTTAATTGTAAATAAAACATTTCCAAATTTCTCCTTTTCTTCACTATTTTTGTCATACATTTCTTTGGCTGGTGAATTCTGAATAAGGGGGGAATTTTCCGAGGAGGATTATCTACGGAGTGATTTTCTCAGGAGAGGATGATTTTCCGCTTTCCACGAGGAGGGGGTAGATTTCCTAAGGGTAATTTTCTGCTGAAAAGCACCAGAAACCTGTATTGTGTAATCTGTTCTGTATACATGTATTTATATGCACTGAAATTACTGGAGTGAAAAATCAGCTTAAAAAAAAGCTTATAAGTTTAATGACAGATTTTCACTTCATAATTGCGCGATATTAAATTTGGGAAAAGAGAGATAGAATATGTGATATTGAAGAACAAATGCGAACAAGCTTATTTCACTATCGTCTAGATATGAGAGTCTTAGCTTAACAGTATAAAGCTCAGCATTATATAAAATACTATATCACTTAAAATTCAAGTATATGTAACTAAATAAATTTGTTCATCTATTTTATTTATATTACTTCATGATAGGTTATTACGTAATTAAGCCTCAAATGCTACATACTTTTATACGTGTATAATGTTTTCGAATGGCGTGGTGAATTAAACTATTTTCAGGAATCTTTAAGGGTGCCGAGGATATAAAAAAGTTTTAAAACTAGTACTACAGGGTCTTTCGAACAACTTTTTAAAAAGGCTTTAGCTTTGTCCTGTGAACCGCTTTTTACTAGGGACTAAAATTATTATTTCTGATTATGTCCTAACTCAAAGTTGTTTTTACTACTTTTATTCAGTCAGTTTTATACGACTCGGATTGCATATACAACTTCTCAAAACATAATAGCCTATATAGTAAACCGAGGTGCAAAAGTCTCCAGAGGCCATACCAAATTTCAATTTCATAAGTAAATGGGCTCCCGCATACTCGCAACGGAAAACGATTTGCAGTAAAACTTTGACGAAAGCTATTCCCCATGGGACTAATTCAGATATATTAGTAAAGAAACAAGGTCACTGATATCTTTTTTTTAATAACAACTGTGAAAGTGTATTTACTTTTTAGGGCAGAACTATTCAAAAATAAGAGAAAACTTTCTTCCTATTCACGGCTTCATAGAAGAGGTATACGCTTGACCATACTAGACCTTGTCAGCCTAACTATACAAAAGCCAAGAGATTTTTTTATTAGTTGAGGATCTAAACTAAGGGATTGAACCTTTATGGGTGTATCTATATCCCTTTCATCACCAAAATGTAGTCCCAAATTTACCTTGAAAACATAGTTTCGGGAATACAAAACATACACAATGTGCAAGTATACGAGAAATTTGTCCAGCCTAGCTATATTTAATAACCAATAAATTTATAATAAAATCAAACTACAAACGTCGAATTAAAGCCAAATTGCTGATCTAACTAACCACTATAAACGATGGCCACGAACAAAAATAAAAATCAATACCCACAGTCAACTTTAGCGCTTTGTTACTGATTTGGGTCATTTATTCATCTGATCTACAATTGTCTTTTATGCAAAAAATAAAATATTCCAGATATTGGGGATTTCCTGGAACTTATAATAGGAAAGCTTGGCATAAAACCTAATACATGCATATAAACATATCACAAGAGAGCTTAACATTAAAAATTGTATTCTTTTATGTGAACAATTTTTATAGTCTGGACTATTAATCAGAGAACAAACTCACAATTTAAGGTCTACAGCTACACATTTTGTTGATACAAAACATTGCTACTATTTCCAAAGCGTAAGAACTATGAAAACCCAAGAAAAAAAGGAAAAAGAGAGAAAAAACTTAATGAAATACAACAATGGATGAAAAACCAAGAATAAAATATATATGGTGGTTTTAAGTAGCTCTTTTAGTATCTTTTTATCACATTAGATGTCCTGACACTTTCGGAACAAAAAACATTTACCCATCCAAATGAGAACAAAGAACTTTGATACAAGAACTACGCAAACGATAACATCATCATAATCACAAAGAAAGTTTGAAATCTTTACGGTCTACAGGTTTTTAATTTGGTTTAGGGGGAGATAATTTAAAAATTATTTTTCTAGTTAAGAAAGAATGGGCTTGATATAAATCTGATAACGATATATATTTTAGAAACATTATCGGTTACAAGGAATATTACATCCATATTATATACAAGAAAACTTTAAGATCCAAAAAAGCAAAAAAAAAAACAAAAAAACTTCGGCTTAAATGTTAAACAATAACTTAAAAATAATGCTATAAAAATGATAAAACCCCCCTTACCAGAAAGACATTTTCACGTCTCTATGGTCTAAGGTCTTAAAGTTGTCATTAATAGAGAAAGATTTGGAAGTTGCACATGAAGTTCGGAGGGAAAGGATATAAGTCAATTAGGAGATATCTAGATAAGTTTGGGAAGTGGCTGGCGTTCAGTCTTTTGTTATTTTTTCTTTCTTGGCACTACATCCCCTGAAGCTTTAATGTAAATGCAACCAATGTATTAAAATTAATTAATACAGTTAAATTCAGGAGCGGATCTAGAGCAAAATTTTGGGAGAGGGGCAACGTGACAAGGGTGCCGAGAAGCAAAATCTTAGGGGGGGGGGGGAAATGTGACAAAGGTGCCAATAATTGATCAAATTGAAAAATCTATTCTAAAAAAGGCGAAAAAAAAATAAAAAATAGCGAAAGAGGGCAAGAGAAAAATCTTGGAGGACGGGGTGTCCCCCCGGTCCTCCTGGATCCACCACTGCTTAAATTTTGTCTTTTTTTTTCGAACATCACTAATTCAAAGTTAAATAAACTGTAGCTTCTTTCCTGAGTTATAATTGAAAAAGTGGCTTACTTATGTTTTTTTTTCGATCTTTATGCATTATTTTTTGCCATACTTCACAAATGTTAAACCTTTTCCAAATCTTTCACAAAACTTGAATTATAAATCAACTTTATCACCCTATTAAATAAAAACTTTATTTTCAGTCAATGAGTTAGCTTACCTCAAAATAGTAGAATTTTCTTCTTGAATACTAGCAATAGTCCTACTTAATTCGACCAATTTCGTTTCTCTCGCTTCTAGAATTCGATTCTTCTCTGATATCCGCTGAAAGAGAAATGCCTCTCAAATAAAATTTGAACAAATTGGATAATAAAGGAAATACACACAATCTGGAAAAATAAAAAAAAACGACGTTTTCAAACAGCTTAGAGCTGCACAATCAACGAAATTAATTTGAAAAGGGTGAGCTTCAAGTATTTAATCCAAACATACTGAATACAAAATCAAATGCGAGAAGAGCAAAGAGGTAGCAGGAACATATTTAAGTGCAATATTAAGTGCAAAATACAAAAAAAAAAAACAAAAAAAAAGAATTTGATAAACAATACATTCATCAGCAAGGCTACTTTGACAATCACTATAATTATTTGATACTTAGATGATTTAACAATTTCATTTTTATAAAGAACGGTCAAGAATACTTGTTCTCTTTTTACTTTTTTTTTTTTTTTTTTTTTTTTTTACAGAGGATGTTGTTGTGCTACCCATCATAGAATATAGAATACTTGAAGCACTGACGAGTTCAAAATAAGGCACATAAAAAAATACGTTTCTGGAAATCAAGAAGGATTTTATATCCATTTCTACCTCTACCCCCCCCCCCCACCGCTTCCTTAAAGCTATTTCTGTACTTATCTGAAATATCAATGCCAATTCCGCTTTGAGGCATCTGCCCCCTCCCTAAAATTAGATCTTTTGACTAGTTTAAGCAAAATAACAATTACAAAATTTTGACCATTGTCAAGGGGAGGAGGCACAAAAAACAGTAAGGAGGGGAAGAGTCTGGTTGACCTCCAGACTCTTTTCAACTCTCCCTAAATATACTTTGAAAGTTTCAACCTAATACCATCAGGCGTTGCTTAGATATTGCTAATATCCCCTTTTCATAACCAGCAAAGGCAAACCGTGTTTTGATTGTGTTTGGAATCCCTCTTAACATTTCCTTAAAGTATCATCTTAAAACTCTAAGCCTTTTCGGGATATCCACGATCAAAAATATCCTCTTTATTTTAATAAAAAATTTTATACGTTAACAAAAAGCAACTTGCATAACTGAAATTCCCTGCACCGGGGGCTCCGTGAGGGGGGGGGGTTTCAACCCCGGTGACATAGTTATTTAATCTTTGGACTACTTTCAACTAAGTTTCTCTTAACATTTTGATCGGAAGCTTTTGGGTGAAAGGGGACGAGAGAGGAGTGGTTGCAATTCGATCACTTTTTGAATATTAAAAAGGGCACTAGATTTTTCGATTTCCAATTGAATGAACTCCTTCCAAACTTTAGATGACCGTCCTTTCCATAAAAATCTTATATCTTAACAATTGGCTACTTACATAGCTTATATCCTTTCCCCGGGGTCTGGAAGTGGGAGTGTCAAACCCGGAGGGCCGGTTATTTGACCTTTGGACTATTCTGAACAAAAGGGTTATCTCAAAATTTTGATCGAATGGGTTTGAGCAAAAAAAAAAACAGCGTGGGTAATGGCTTTTTGCCCATCAATCAGTTTTGACTCTTAAAAAGGTCACTAGAACTTTCAATTTGCAATCGAATGAGCCCCCGAAGTTTACATGACCAACCCTTCCATATGAAGAGCCTCTGGAAAAGAAAATAATTAATAATACATTGAACCCTTATAGCTCTTTACTATAGACAACGCTATAGCATTACTTCTAACTTAAACAGGTGAGTAGAACAATAGCCGAACTTTTTTCTTCCTTTATCATTTTCCTTACAATTTGAAAGTATAAAGGAAAAAATCCGGCAATTGGCACACAAAACAAGAATAAGAGCTTTCAAGACCTATGAAAAAGATTAATACAGAGCGAGTAAAACGCTTAAACCAGACAGTGAAAAAAATATACAATACAGTCCGCATATCTCGAATTCATGTCTGGATTTCAAATCACCGATATTCCAGGTTTTATTCTTGCCCAAGAACAAAAATTAGTAATACTAATAAAACACATTATGACAAAAATGTCTTATCACAAAGTTCTGATCTCATTTTCCAATTCGTCGTAAGAGAGTTGTTTTAAAGCAAAATGAACCTTTGGAGCCCTAGATAGTTGGCCGAAAAAAAACATATCTGGCAATTTGTCATCCTCCGCCCGTAGGAAGTGTCCTAGCCATTTCCACCTTTCGGTCATTACAGCCCTAGAAAAAGGGGCAAACCAGATTTCGTATAGCTTACTATTTTTTTAAAAGCATTTAGCAGGTCCTCCTCCGTGTTTCGGAGTGCTAAAGCTTCAGAGACATACTTGGCCACAGTACCTTCTAATATTCTAGTCTTGGTTCAAAAATTTATATTCCAATTCTTCCGAACTTTTTTCACATGTGGAAAAACACCCCGAGCCCCTCAAAGCCTCTAAATGTTCATTCATTTTGCAGACAGTTACATATAGGAAGCTCAAATATTCCGCAAAATTTGAGTCTAGAAGAGTATCCTGCTGAGCTCCTGATTCAACAAGCAACCAGCTACTAAGCTCATTTCGTACCTTACCTGCAGCAACATCATTATCGCATATAGCACTGATCACTTTAATGTAGAGGTTCTCAAAGTGTGGGACATAATCCTGGGGAGGGGGAGGACGAAATTTTTATAGGGGGGGTAAGAGAATCTTAGTAATCATCATTGCATTGGTAGGAAAGAATTTTTTTTATGAAATTTGCGTAATAATAATAGTATTCTGTACAGTAAAATTTGGGATATTTATATACAGGCATCAAGAATCAACAAGAGACATAACCTATAAAATGTTGTTGTTTATCGATAAACCATTATTGACCGTCATTATATTTTTACAAACACGTGGTATGGGCTGCTTTCTACTCTGACATGATTTCCGCGGAAAGAATAATGTTAAGAGTTTGATATTGTGTTTCTAATTTGTGCATGTGCATGTGTTTCTAACTTGTGCATGTGTACTAATTGTGCAAGTAGATATATGTGAATTAGTTTTATTTAGAGTTACCGCGTTCGGGGAAACCAAGGAATAAGTTACCGCATTTTGACAACCCGACTGGCAAGTTACCGCATTCGTGCAACTGATGTATTGACAACCAACAGCGTTGGAAACCTATTTAGACAACATTCGACCACGCTAGACCAGTTTTGTCTAAAAGACTTACATCCAGAATCGGAACATTCAACCATCGGACACTTGTGAAACCAGGAAAGAAAGACAAGATCCTCTGCGAAGCAAATCGATGCAAGTAGGATACCATTGGTCTCTCTGAGCCACATCTACCAGGCAACAGCGAAGAACAGATAGGAGACGCGACCCTCCTACTGTCTGGCAGACAATATAGAATACACAGACAAGGAGTTGTTTTTTGCTGACAAAAACAACAAGATCTAATGTAGTAGTGTCTGTCTCAGAAAGCCTGATGATGATCCGACTCATAAGCAAGTTCAGAAGCTGTCTCTAGTAAAGGTTTTCGCTTCCGATTCGTCATGGTTGGATAAGGAGTCTGAAGATTTTTACTCTCAGCTACAGGGACTTGTTGACACCGCTCAAAAGAACGACTTCGTCATAGTCTTTGATGACTTCCATGCCATTTTGGGCAGTGACGACAGCGGAAACGAAGATGTTATGGGCAATTTTGGAATCAGACAGATCAACAGCAGATGAGAGAACTGAATTTTGCCGAGACAACAAGCTCTTTGTAACAAACAAAATGTTCAAGCACCAGCGAAAGAGGAAAGTTACTTGGTAGTTCACTGATGGAACGCCTCCCAATATGATAGATTACAACTGGTATCTAGCCGGTGGAAATCTTTGTCCACAGACACAGAGACTCTATCCAGTGGAGATTTCGACGGTAATCACAGTCTCCTCATATCATCAATTCGTCAAGATTAAAAGCCGTTGTCAAATTCAAGCAAAAAGTCCCAAGAATGCGGGCGGAAGCCCTGAATGGCTTCACCTGAAGCCATGAACGAAACAAGAGCATAGGAAGCAGCTAAACGAAAGACTATCAAAATTCATGCAAGAAACACTTGATCTTTTCAGCATAGCTGATACTGATTAGCTTGTGTTGCAAAGAAGCACGGCTATATTTGGGACAGTTGATCTCGTTCTCGGCCATAAATAACAGTTAAGTACTAGCCATGGATAATCCAAGATATCATTGACATGAGGAACGAGATACGAGTTCTCAGAAACCAGCAAGATCAAAAAAGCAAGGATAGATGCAAGCGATTAAAAAAAAATCTCGCCGGACACTTAAAACATGATAACCAAAAAGTATCAGCAGTGTAAAGACTACTTCTGAAAGGGAAACTCACATCTGATGTTCCAACGTGCTAAAGAGTAAGCGAGTCATAAAGATACGAAGTGCCTGGATCTCTTTGGATAAAAATGGACAGGAAACTAACACTCTCGCTGGAATCCGAGATCGTTGGAAAGAGCCTTTCCAGGAAAAGCAAATTCCACATTAAATCCAGATCCTAAAGTCTTTCAGAAGTTTCCAGCACAAATAAATGAGGAACCACTCTTACCACCCTTAAAGTCAGAGGCGGTAATAGCCACTCTGAAATCCCTAAAATCCGATAAAGCACCCGGGATAGGCGGTATACAAGTAGAATTGCTCAAATCAGAGGCCGACGTAGTCGTCGATCTGTACCACTGAATAGTACATCTGCGCAGACATCTGTCATAGTCCCCTTGCACAAGAAAGGATCAAAAAGCAATTGCGACAGCAACAGACCCATATCGCTGACTTACCAACCAGCAAAAACCCTCTAGGAAATAATTCTAAATCGCATAAGAAACATGAGTATCAAGCTGGATTCGGTCAGAATAGATCCACTATAGACCAAATATTTGTAATCCAACAAATCATGGAAAGATATTTGGAATTTGTTAAAAAGAAATACCAACTGTCCATCGACTTTAAGCATGCCTTTGAGCTGACTTGGCGAGATGGTCCCTGGCAAACCTTGGCTCACTAAGGAATTCCCTATGATATTATATATATAATAAGGGGTATGTACGGGAAGGCGGGAAGCATGGTAAGTGAAGTACTTACTGAAGAGTTTTCTAACTCTACAGGTGTTCTCTAAGGATGCCTACTCTCACCCACTCTTTTCCACCTTCCTCTCACCCACTCTTTTCCACATATCCCTAAATAGTGTGCTGGCACTTGTCCCTAACAAGAGCTAATAGTTCATATGGTACTTGTGACGAGGCAAGAAGAGCTAAGAGCCAAGAGCTCATATGATATGAGCTCTAAAACAAAATCTAAGAATCAATAGATTGATTTAAAAGAAAAATCAGAGGTTTAATGCCGTTCAGTATTTAAAATAAGAGCTCTGAGTCACGATGTCCTTCTAAATATCAAAATTCATTAAGATCCGATCACCCACTCGTAAGTTATAAATACCTCATTTTTTCTAATTTTTCCTCTCCCTTTAGCCCCCCAGATGGTCGAGACTGGGAAAAAGAATTTAACAAGTCAATTTGTGCACCTCTCTGACACGCCTACCAACTTTCATCGTCCTAGCACGTCCAGAAGCACCAAACTCGCCTAATTACCGAACCCCTCCCCCCAAAGAGAGCGAATCCAGTACGGTTACGTCAATCATGTATCAAGGACATTTGCTTATTCTATCCCCCAAGCTTCATCCCGATTCCTCCACTCCACGCGTTTCCAAGATTTCCCCTCCAACTCCCCCCAATGTCAACAGATCTGGTCGGGATTTGAAATAAGAGCTCTGAGACATGAATTCCTTCTAAATAAAAAATTTCATAAAGATCCGGTCACTCGTTCTTAAGTTAAAAATATCTCAATTTTTCTAATTTTTCCAAATTAACACCCCCCAGCCCCTCCAAAGAGAACGGATCCGTTCCAATTATGTCAATCACGTATCTAGAACTTGTGCTTATTCTTCCTATCAAGATTCATCCCGATCTCTCCACTCTAAGCGTTTTCCAAGATTTCTGTTTCCCTCCTCCAACCCCCTATGTCCCCTGATCCAATTCGAGTCGAAAATGGATCATCTGAGACATAAGATCCTTTATATATATATATATATATATATATATATATATATATATATATATATATATATATATATATATAAGGTAAAAAACTAAAAAAGAAAAAAAAACTAAAAAAAAGGTAAAAAATACAGAAAAAAACTAAAAAGAAAAAAACAACAAAAACAAATAAAAAAACTAAAAAAAACTAAAAACTGAAAAAGAAAAAAAAACTAAAAAAAAGGAAAAAACTGAAAAATAGAGGAGAAAAAGAAAACTAAAAACCGGGACACAGGGAATATAAATGACGACCGGGACACTTAAAGAGAAATTAAAGACTGGGACACTGGGACACAAATAACGACCGGGAGATATAAATGACAACCGGGACACTCAAAGATAAATCATAGACCGGGACACCGGGACACAAATGACGACCGGGACACCGGGACACCGGGACACAGGGAATATAAATGACGACTGGGACGCTCAAAGAGAAATAACAGACTGGGACACTGAGACACAAATGACGACCGGGATGCTGGGAATATAAATGACGACAGGGACACAGGGACACAACTACAAGTGGGATGCCGGGGGCACAGGGGGATGTATAAATGACGACGGGGACACAGAGAATGTTCGATTAGCAATCACCATCAACAAAGCTCAAGAGCAATCATTAGAATAATCAGATATAGATCTGAATACTGATTGTTTTTCCAATGGACAATTTTATGTTGCAGGTTCAAGAGTTGGTAAACCTGGCAATCTATTTATATGCATAGACAATGGGACATCGAAGAATGTTGTATATTCGCAAGTTTTACGTAGTTAAAAACATATATATATATATATATATATATATATATATATATATATATATATATATATATATATATATATATCTTTCTATATTCACAGGTGGGGCACAGGGACACAACTACAATGGCGCGTAACGACTTACGCGCGCAGGGGGGGCTTGGGGGGCGCGAAGCGCTTCCACCAACTAGGTGTTGGGGTGGCGCGAAGCGCCACCCCAACAGCCAGTATCTATATATATATATATATATATATATATATATATATATATATATATATATATATATATAAATAAGTTGTTTGTCTGTCTGTCGACTGACGTCATGTTTGTCCGCATATGACGTCTGAATTATTTCATCGTATACCAATTCAAAACGAATGTATTCAATCCGAAGAAGCTGAGTTGGTAAAGCGTCATGTTCCAGGTTCTAGGTCCGAGAGGTTCCAGATTCGAACCTTGACTTGACGAAGAAAAAAAAATAAAAAGGTAAAAACTACAAAAAAAAACTAAAAAGTAAATACTAAAAAAACTAAAAAATCTAAAAAACTAAAAAAAAAACTAAAAAAGGTAAAAAACTAAAAACTAAAAAAGAAAAAAATTAAAAAACTAAAAAAACTAAAAATAAAATAAAAAAACTAAAAAAGATAAAAACTACAAAAAAAACTAAAACGAAAAAAGAAAAAAGAAAGAAAACTAAAAAAGCTAAAAAAAGGTAAAAACCAAAAATAAATAAACTAAAAAGAAAAAAGGAAAAAAACAAAAAATTTATTTCATCATATACCAATTCAAAAACGAATGTATATACAGACCGGAACACAGGGAATATGACTGACGAAATTACAGACTGGGACACAAATGACGACCGGGACACAGGGAATATAAATGACGACCGGGACACTCAAAGCGATATTACAGACTGGGAATCCGAGACACAAATAACGACCGAAACACAGGGAATATAAATGAGGACTGGTACACAGGGACACAAATACAACAGGGACGCCGGGGGGCACAGGTGGGATATACAAATTTATATTTATATATATAAAAATAAGTTGTCTGTCTGTCTGTCGAGTGACGTCATGTTTGGGTGTCGACTGACGTCATGTTTGTCGACTGACGAAATTACAGACCGGGACATCGGGACACAAATGACGACCTGGACACCGGGACATAGGGAATATAAATGACGACCGAGACACTCAAAGAGAAAGCGACCGGGACACAGGGAATGTTCGATTTGCAATCACCATCAACAAAGCACCGGGACACAAATGACGACCGGGACACTCAAAGAGAAATTACAGACCAGGACACCGGGACACAAATGACGACCGGGACACACATGACGACCGGGACACAGGGAATATAAATGACGACCGCGACACTTAAAGAGAAATTACAGACTGGGACACCGGGACACAAATGACGACCGAGACACAGGGAATATAAATGACAACCAGGACACAGGGACACAGCTACAACGGAGACGCCGGGGGCACAGGGGGATATATAAATGACGACGGGGACACAGGGAATGTTCGATTTGCAATCACCATCAAAAAAAGCTCAAGGGCAATCATTAGAATAATGAGGCATAGACCTGAATACAGATTGTTTTCCCATGGACAATTATATGTTGCATGTTCAAGAGTCAAGTAAACCTGACAATTGGGGTGGCGCGAAGCGTCACCCAAACAGCTAATGTATATATATATATATATATATATATATATATATATATATATATATATATATATATATATATATATATATATATATATATATATATATATATATCAAGTTTCATTAAGATCCGATCACCTATTCGTAAGATAAAAATATCCCAATTTTTACGTTTTCCAAGAATTCCGGTTTCCCCCTCCAACCTCCCCAATGTCACGGGATCTGGTTGGAATTTAAAAAATTGAAGCTTTAAAGCACAAGATCCTTCTAAATATCAAATTTCATTAAGATCTGGTCACCCGTTCGTAGGTTACAAATGCCTCATTTTTCCGAATTACCCCCCCCCCCAACTCCACCAAAGAGAGCAGATCCGGTCCGGTTATGTCAGTCACGTATCTTGGACAGGTTTTTATTCTTCCCATGCAGTGTCATCCTGATCTCTCCGCTTTAAGTATTTTCAAAAATTTCCCGTCCCCCCAACTCCCCCCCAATGACGCTGGATCGGGTTGATATTTAAAATAAGAGATCTGAGTTACAAGGTCCTTCTAAATATGATGAAGATCCGATCAATCCTTCGTAAGTTAAAAATACATCATTTTTTCTAATTTTTCTGAATTAAACCCCCCCCCCCCGCAACTACCCCAAAGAGAGCGGATCCGTTCCGGTTATATCAATCATGTGTTTAGGGTTTGTACTTATTTTTCCCACCAAGTTCCATTCCAATCCCTCCACTCTAAGTGTTTTCCAAGATTTTACCAGATGTTTCCAAGATTTTACCAAGATATTTACTCCGGATCTCACCAGATCTTCTCGGGATTAAAAATAATAGCTATGAGACACGATATCTTTCCAAAAATTAAATTTCAATAAGATCTGATCAACGATTCGTAAGTTAAAAATACTTCATTTTTTCTATTTTTTCCGAACTAAAGGGCCCCTTCCCCCAGATGGTCAAATCGGGAAAACAAATATTTCTAATTTTATCTGGTCCGGTCCCTGATACGCCTGCCAAATTTCATCGCCCTAGCTTACCAGGAAGTGCCTAAAGTAGCAAAACCGGGACCGACAGACAGACAGACAGACAGGCCGACAGAATTTGCGATTGCTATATGTCACTTGGTTAATACTAAGTCCCATAAAAACTCGTACCTGTTAGTTGGGCAAACCCACGTCTGCAGTGGCAATCACCGTTTGACAGGGGGCCCAGTGAAACGAAAGACCTTCTAATTGATTTCTTCACCGTATTCTTAAAAATATCCAAATATCCGAGCATCCAAAATACTCGTGCCAATAATCACACGTCACTAATTATCAGAGCTCACGAAATGCGACTGCATTGAGTAAATGCTAGATGCAAACAAAATAGGGTAAAAAGTCCTTGGGCCAGAAGAGGATATCCAATTGCTTCTCTAAGCCCATTTCACTACACTTGACTAGTAAATAGACACAAGGGGGCAATATTAAACCCGCCACTTTCCGAAAAATGCAGCTGTAATTTAACTTAAATTGGCAAAGTTCCTTATGCTTGTAGCAACAAGCCAGTAAACCTATAAAACAAATTAACTTGGCAAAGTAGAAGCATTGGGGGGACATTTGGGGAGGGTTAGGAGGGGGAAACCTAAAATCTTGGAAAACACTTAGAGTGGAGGGATCGAGACGAAACTCGGTGGGAAAAAAAGCACAAGTCCTAGATACATGATTGACATAACCGGAACGGATCCACTCTCTTTGGGGTAGTGTGGGGGGGGGGGGGGGGTTAATTCTGAAAAATTAGAAAAAATGAGGTACTTTTAACTTACGAACGGGTGATCGGATCTCAATGAAATTTGATATTTAGAAGGATTTCGTGTCTCAAAGCTCTCATTTTAAATCCCGACTAGATCTGGTGATATGGGGGGGGGGGGGTTGGGACGGGGGGACCTAAAATCATGGAAAACGCTTAGATTGGAGGGATCGGGATGAAACTTGGTGGGAAAAATAAGTAGAAGGCTTAGATAGGTGATTTGCATAATTGGAACGGATCCGCTCTATTGGGGGGGGGGGATTAATTCTGAAAAAATTGAAAAAATGACGTATTTTAAACTTACGAAGGAGTGATCGGATCTTCAAGAAACTTCATATTTAGAAGGACCTCGTAACTCAGATCTCTTATTTTAAATCTCAACCGGATCCAGAATCATTGGGGGGAGGGGTAGTTGGGGGGCCCAGTAATCTTAGAAAATACTTAAAGCGGAGGGATCAGGATGAAACTGGATGGGAAGAATAAAAACCTGTCTAAGATACGTGACTGACATAACCGGACCGGATCAGCTCTCTTTGGCGGAGATGCAGGGGGTGATTTTGAAAATTGAGTTATTTGTAAATTAGGAAAGGGTGATCAGATCTTAATAAAATTTGATATTTAGAAGGATCTTGGGCTTTAAAGCTCTAATTTTAAATTCCAACGAGATCCTGTGACATTGGGGGGAGTTGGAGTGGGAAACTAGAATTCTTGGAAAACGTGAATATTGGGGTATTTCTATCTTACGAATAGGTGATCGGATCTTAATGAAATTTAATATTTAAAAGTAATTCATGTCTCAGAGCTCTTATTTCAAATCCCGACCAGATCCTTTGACGTTTTGGAGAGTTGGAGGGGGAAATCTTGGAAAACACTTGGAGTGGAGGAATCGGGATGAAGCTTAGTGGATAGAATAAGCAAATGTCCTTGATATGTGATTGACGTAACCGTACTGGATTCGCTCTTTTTGAGGGAGTTGGGGGGAGGGGTTCAGTGATTTGGCGAGTTTGGTGCTTCTGGACGTGCTAGGACGATGAAAATTGGTAATTGTGTCAGGGAGCTGCACAAATTGACATGATAAAGTCGTTTTCCCAGATTCGACCATCTGGGGGGATAAAGGGAGAGGATAAAATTAGAAAAAATTAGATATTTATAACTTACGAGTGGGTGATCGGATCTTAATGAATTTCGATATTTAGAATGGCATTGTGACTCAGAGTTCTTAGTTGAAATCCTGACCGGAATTAAGTCTCTGATTTTCCTTTTAAATCAATATACTGATTCTTAGAATTTTGTTAGAATTTTGAGCTCATACCATATGAGCTCATGACTCTTAGCTCTTCTTGCCTCGTCAAAAGTGCCATATGAACTCTTAGCTCTTGAGATAAGAGCTAAGAGCTCATATGGCACTTGTGATGAGGCAAGAAGATCTAAGAGCCAAGAGATCATATGGTATGTGCTCTAGCAAAATCCTATGAATCAATAGATTGATTTAAAAGGAAAATAAGAGGCTTAAAACCAGTCAGGACTTAAAATAAGAGCTCTGAGTCACGGTGTCCTTCTAATAGAAAAATTCATTATGATCCGATGACCCACTCGTGTGTTATAAATACCTAAATTTTTCTAATTTTTCCTCTCCCTTTAGCCTCCCAGATGGTCGAATCTGGGAAAACGACTTTATCAAGTCAATTTGTGCAGCTCCCTGACACGCCTACCAATTTTCATCGTCCTAGAACGTCCAGAAGCACCAAACTCACCGAATCGCTGAACCCCTCCCCCCAACTCCCCCAAAGAGAGCGAATCCAGTACGGTTCCGTCAATCACCCATCAAGAACATTTGCTTATTCTATCCACCAAGCTTCATCCCGATTCCTCCACTCCAAGTGTTTTCCAAGATTTCCCCTTCCGTCTCCCCCCAATGTCAAAAGATCGAGTCGGGGTTTGAAATAAGAGCTCTGAGACATGAATTCCTTCTAAATATCAAATTTCATTAAGATCCAATCACCTATTCGTAAGGTAAAAATACTCGAATTTTCACGTTTTCCAAGAATTCCGGTTTCCCCCTCCAATTCCCCCCAATGTCACAGGATCTGGTCAGGATTTAAAATTAGAGCTTTAAAGCGCAAGATCCTTCTAAATATCAAATTTCATTAAGATCTGGTCACCCTTTCGTAAGTTACAAATACCTCAATTTTCAAAATTACCCCCCCCCCCAACTCCACCAAAGAGAGCAGATCCGGTCCATTTATGTCAGTCAAGTGTCTTAGACAGGTTTTTATTCTTCCCATCTAATTTCATCCTGATCTCACCGCTTTAAGTATTTTCTAAGATTTCTGGTTCCCCCAAACTGCCTCCTCTCAATTATGCTAGATCCGGTTCAGATTTAAAAGAAGAGATCTGAGTCACGAGTTCCTTCTAAATATGAAGTTTCATGAAGATCCTATCACTCTTTCGTAAGTTAAAAATAAGTCATTTTTTCTAATTTTTCAGAATTAACCCCCCCCCCCCAATAGAGTGGATCCGTTCCAATTATGTAAATCACGTATCTAAGACTTCTGCTTATTTTTCCCGTAAAGTTTCATCCCAATCCCTCCAATCTAAGCATTTTCCATGATTTTACGCTCCCCCCACCCCAAACTCCTCCTAATGTCACCAGATCCGGTCGGGACAGAAAATAAGAGCTCTAAGACATGATATCCTTCTAAATATCAAATTTCATTGAGATTCGATCACCCGTTCGTAAGTTAAAAATACCTCATTTTTTCTAAATTTTCAGAATTAATATAATGGAAATATAGATGAGCTCCAAGCCTTGGTAAACACTATCGACGAAGAAGCTAGTTCCTATGGAATGAAGGCAAACGCCAGCAAGTCCAAGGTAATGAAAGTATCACGGCACAAAAAGACTGATCCCCCCTCACCATATCGAGAGATTTAGTTTTCATTCACCATTTAGAGCGAGGAAAGCGAGTGGATCGACCAGTTTGTTCGAATAGGAAGTTTGCTGACATCCAGAAATGACTCCTCAAAAGATATCAAACAATGCCTGGCTTTTGCCTCCACATACTTCAAGTCACTGCAGTCTATTTGAAAAAAATAAATGCCTACCCTTAAAACTGATGATGCGACTTATCAGTGCCTTATTGATTCCAGTTGCAATGTATGTTGCAGAAACATGGACTCTAAAAGTCGATGACAAGAACCAACTGGCTGCATTTGAAACTAAATCGCCCCGAAAGCTTGCTGACATCACTTACCTTGACTGTTCGTATCAAACGAACGGCCAGTGTCCACCTTGAATTAACCTCGTACCATCATGAAGACCATCCAACTCCAAAAACTTAAATGGTAAGGACAAGTTCAGTGTATGTCCCTAGCCTGACTGCCCAAAAAAGCCTTTGGACAGAGAATAAATGCCTCACGCCCAAGGGGACGACCTTCCAAACGCTGAAGGGAAAACTTTTCTGACCATCCCATCCCAGTAGTGCTGAAGACTGCAACAAACAGGGAGGTATACCGAAAATATTGCTATGATACCATTACAGGAAAAGCCCCGAATCGGCCAGCCAGGCCGGATGGGAGAAAGCAAGAAAGTAATAGTTCATTTTCATATTAGACCCAATTATTATTCGTAGTATGGGTAGTAATGAAAAAGATTTTTGATTATTAATCAAACTAGTGCTTCAACATCAAGCAGCAGGAATAGAATTAAGAGGGGAACAGCTCAGAAGTCTTCAATGTAGAGACTTTTGAAAGCTATATTTAAACAAGGCAACTCATTAAGAAAATTCTGGGTTAGTGTAAAAGAAGAGTGCCTGGCATTTCAAAAAGCCATGAGAATACTAGACCCATTTGCAAGTACAATATTTATGTGACACAGGATTTTCTGCCCTAGCACCAATAAAGACTAAGTATTCTGGAAGACTAGATGTCAGCATAGAATTAATAATAGCTTTATCAAATATGTCTTCTCGTTTTACGAAGCTTTGCGAAAAAAAAAGCGCACCCATAATATTAAAGCTGGCCAATTGAAAGTTATTCTGATGAGGAGGTGTATGTCTGGGGTTGTCCAATGTGTGGGAGGTGCAGCCTGAAAACCTCTCTGTATACTATGGTTTCTGTACTTACCTGGTATACCGTATAAGGACAGGATCTTTGCTAAGGCTCTTTTATTAACTAAATTAAACGCTTGCTCATTATTCATAAAGATAAGAACTAAAGAGGCTTCATGACTCAAGCATTTCTGAGTTACTTATCCAATGGTGACAATTCGATCAAAGTATCCTTTCCCCTTACTAAAACCACACTGTTCTTCTCTTAAAACTTCATCTAGAGCATCTCTAAGTCTAAAAAGTATCATCATACTAAGCAATTTGCTTTCTGCAGAAACCCAGCTAATGCCTCTATAATTACCAAACTCGTTCATTTGTAAGGTACTTCTCCTTCTTTCAAAATCATATTCGTAATTTCCAGTAATATATTTCCAATTTCACGATACCATATTAAAAAAAAAAAAAAAAAAAAAAAAAAACTCTTTTACCACACTATCGACACTCGGGGTTTTATTATATTTTAATCCTTTCAGTACTGTCAGTAAACTTTCCTAATAAGATATATCTTCCTTCATTTCCAATGAGTCATAAACTTTATAATTCTTTATTATATCTTTTTCTATAACTTTATAACAGTAAAGCACATTTTCAAAATAAACTGCCATCTTTCTTTAACTGTTCCCTGATCACTTTGTGGCCCTGTCCTTATCTTTAACTGGGATAAGGCCCGATTTACAGTTTCCTCTCAATTTTTTAACATTCCAGGACAATATTCTACTTTTTTGCCGTCTGACTGTATCTTCTAGATCTCCAACTATTTATGGTCTACAAGTTTTCTCTAAGTGTCTAACTTTAGGAACCCTATGAGAATCCCATGTTATAACAAAGTATCCTAAATTTTTCAGAGAAATGTGATATTTTTTGAAAGTTGTTATAATTTATTCTGATTTTTAACAAAACATGAAAAAAACACCCACTTAAAACTTTATTTTTAGTAAAAGAAAAACAAGCAAAAAACCTTCCCCAAACCAATATTATGGGATTCCAGCTCCCCTGCCTCTCTCCTCTCCGACCAAGTTTCGCAATGCACCTTTCCATAAAATAACACAGGTTCAGACAGTTCTGATTCATCTATGTAGTTTAAATAGACCTGCAGTTTTTCAGAATTACGATTTCGAATAGCCATGTCCCAAATCAGGCACATTTCTCTGTTTTTACACGAAATCGTACCCCCCCCCTCCCCATGTATGGGTACGTACATTAATGATCAGTGGCTCGTAAATTACCAATCTCAAGTCAAAACTTCTTATAAATATAATAGGTGATATAATCACCTTTACTTGTCAATTTTTATCACTCAGTAATTAAATATAAACTCGAAATCACATTACTTCGCATAATTCTACTATATTCACTTGATCCAAATGTTATCTGTAGTATGTTATTGTAGTTGAGTGTTATTTGTGCTATTCTTGATTCTTCTAGTTCGCAACTAGAATAATAATATCCCAAAAATTAGCGCTTTTTCGTGAGAGACTTATATGTTAGGAAACTTCACCCGACAAATAACATGTTGATTAGTGATTAGAAATGTTTCATTTTCCTCGGATTGAATCTGAGACACTTTTGATGTTCCTGGCTCTTTATTACTTCCTAGATTCAGGATTTCCCGAGCCAGTCTAAATGTTTTCCTGGGAAGTAATCTAAGATTCTGAGTCGAAACTCCGCTATGTATTTTGCAGAGGAAATATTTATTGTTTGTTCATCGAATGTTATTTAGTGGATACAATTTATACCAGAGAACGGGGAGGATCTATGTGCCGAGAAAAAGCGCCAACTTAAAGTTGACGGAAACTATTCAACCGTGAAAGGGAATATAAGTGATTTTGAAGACCACACTGCCTTGACGTATAAATAACAGTTCAAATAGGGATAAATCCTTTTATTAGACAATAAAAAAATTTACAAAATCTCAGGATATTACGATCAAATACACTGTGATCTTTATCAGCAAATAAACTGAAGAGGACGTATCTGCTGATGACAATAACTGTGTATGTGATCGACATATCCAGACATTTTGTCATTGTTTTCACTGTCAAATAAAAGGATTTATCCCTATTTGAACTGTAATTTGTACGAAAGGGGATATAGTCCCATTGGGGACTATAAACCGGGAATTACAAAATTGAAACAACTGAATATTAGACTTTAGTTACTCTAAAGAAGCTCAAACATCAAAAACAAGAAGAACAATAGGGAATTCTTTTCGGAAGACATTGGAAATCAAATATTATTATTAATCTTAAGTCTGATTTCAATTGCTTCTCGAACTACTTGCTTTATGCCTAGTTCATTGCTAATAAGGGCGGATTCTTCAAAAAGTATTTTGTGGCTAGGATTTTTAAACACACGGCTGCTTAAAGCAGAATCAATCTACTTTAAGCAGCCTTACGTTTACTAGTCTTATGTTTAATGGTCCTGACACATACATAGCAACAAAACTTAATTAAGACAAAACATTCATTAAACTAAACTAACATAGACAAACGACATTGAATGACAAAAAGGCCAATTAACTCTTAAAATATCCCTTATGATCAGCCTTCTGTGTTGATCGCGACTAATGTGCTAGTTGACCGGTCAAGATTCGATCTGAATTCATTTTGCACGATTGCCACCCTCTGATGAATTATCAGTCATTTTAAATATGATTCATATCCTTGACGTTGTTTCTACTTGGTAATAAAAATTTAACATGTAATCTGATTTAAAAAAAAACAATCACGATTTATGGCCCTCAATCTATCAGAATAATACAATCCTTAAAGTGTTTTCTCGGTATATTCGTTTTTTATTTAATTTTTTAGTTTTAAAAGCAAAAAAGTTTAAAATAATAAAGCTGCATAGTACCTTCATTAGCTTTTCAACTTCTGAGGCAAGACTATCATCTGAGCCGCCACTAGAACCTTCAGACATCTGTCGACGATGACCTTTCTTCAGATTTGAGGAAGTAACATTAAGGTGGATATGATCACCACTAGGCCCTGAATAAAAACAGCGATTTGGGCTAGAAGGTGCGCGGCTCCCAGGACTGAAATAATATCGACCATGAAAAGACCCAAAGAGACAGATATTGCAGTACTTGAACCTTTAAAATTCCCCCTCTTTTCCAAAATCACCGGAGGTTAGTCAATATTTTTTTTTAAGGCAAAGAAAAAACTTAGAAACGAGGGGTGCATCGTTAACTCACGAAACTCTACAATCCAAAAATTATATGGACTATCGAATTGAGCAGAATAGATGCTGAATTCCATATGAATTTGCTAGGTGGCAACATTTTTTTTCTTTTCCCCTTCAACATGTAGTCTTTGTAGGGTTGGGACCCTACAAAGGCTAAACCTAGGCATTTGCTATTATCTTCATCTTCGAGAAAATTTAATAGAAAATTTTCCAAACATTCACAAATAATGCATTCCTTCCAATTTTTTGAGCGATGTAAGTTAATTACTTAAAGTAGGCACGTACCAGTGCATACAGTGTAGAGTTTAACCCGTGTGAAGACACCCACAAAAAAAAAGGATGAGGAAGGGTCGTGGCCGGTGTCCCTTGAAATCATATGATTTTTAAAATATTTTTGTAATCTAGTCAATAGTTTCGCATAATTTACCTGACCCACTAGGGAAAGAATTCCCGTGAATGTACCTGCTCGTGTTCCCCAGATTCCCCTTACGATACCACATCTCTGATGGTTGAAAAAAAAAAATATATGTTAAACTATAATTATTGGAATTTCGTATAAAAATCAGAATTATAATAGATTTTAAATGACCAGGGTAACCAAACTACATTTTCCAAACTCATTATTAGAAAGCAGGTTTTACTTTTACAAGAAAGTAAAGAGCGATAAATTAAAACACAAAGTACCATAAGTGCAAAGAGGACCTCTTTCAGTTTCTTAAAGCAGGTCTCAGATAATATCTTGGATGTGCTGCAGGGAAAGAGTAACTGGCAGAGAAACTGATGTTCCGTGTGACTCAGCCCAGAGAGTAAAGATCTAGAAGAAATAGGGATTTCGTAATTAAAAGCAGGGTGATTGAGTCTAGCGACTCGATTTTGGAGTCGTTGAGAGAGGTTGATACTGTTCCACGGCTTACATGGGGCTCTCCTGACTACGTATTACTGCCTCTTCCGCTATTTAATATTTTTTACTCTCTGTGCGTAGTTACCTCAAGATAGAGTCTCAAAATTTTTCTAGATATGTCTACGTGACTGCTTCATTTACTTTAGCTCCTCTACAAATCCCACCGTGGCCAGAATTATGCCCAAAACCGATTTGGGAGTCCGTTTACACTAGTTTATTAAGGAGGATGAATAGGCTAAAAGTATGAAAGTTATCAAAGTCATTTTAGTATTCTCAATGAGAAGAAGGAAAGATGAGAGTTAAGTAATTCGGATTAGCATAATTGATGTTTAACCTAATGACTATAATCAGAATCTCGGCTGATACGACGCAAACATATTGAGGCAAGCTTCAAAGTCTTGTGAGAATATTATACAGCTAAAGACAGACTCGTTGAAGAACATCTATAGGAGTTGTAAGTCTTTTCGTAAACCTGAACGTTTGTATGAACATTGAACCGTTTGTTTTACGTAAAAAAAAAGCTGTGAGCAGAATAAGTGATATTGGATGGGAATTCCATTTTCCAGAACTATTTGACTCGAAATCAAATTCTTGCTGTTGTTCCTTGGGGTTTAAGCTATGCTACATGTAATAGTTTTCAATTGTAGAAGTGTTCTGATAGTGCAGTTGAGAGATACCCCCCACCACAGCTCTTACTCACTGAATGACCAAGAAGCCGAGAGTCTTGTTAATAAATGAAAATGTGTAATTTGTTAAAATATTTCCTGGAAATTTTGTGGGAGATAGGGGGTGGGGCTAATGAAGATTTTATCCCGGGAACAAGAGAGGCCAGAGCCGCCAATGTTTAAACTCTGGTTATTAGTTTTCGACTATGTACATTTGTATGGTACCCTTTAGATGCTTCCCACCATTTTTACTCCCGAGATTGCACCAAAACTGTCATACAATATGGAACTTTGTGATGGAGTTATCAACACAAATTTACAAAGAGCACGTAATAAAAAGTGATTAGATATAAAAATTAGCTTTTACAAGAGTCCTTAAACAGCTCTCTATGACATTACAGCGCCCAGCTAGCGGAGAAAAAAAGGAAATAGAAAAAAAGAGGACAGATTACTGCTACCCATGCAATAAAATAGTTTTCCTTGTCGTTCAAGGCAGTAAGTTTCCTCTGTTTGCTTTTCAACAATGGTCATTTCAGTAGTGCATTTTTTTCTTTTATCCGGCGACGTTTCCGAGGGGCTTCAGGCTCTTTATAAACATTTCTAAAGATGTTTTCAGAATAATATCTTACTATTAAGATAAATCGGAATAATAGTTACCACTTAGTATCACTTGGTAGTTTTTCTCTTTTGCGTGTAATCTTAAACTTTTCGTTACTATGGGTTGTGGTTCGCTCTTTACTCGGTTAGAGCTATTGCTGCAACCATCAAAACTTTAAACAAAAAGAAATTACTCTGTGTATGAGGGGAGTACCCCCTCCCCAATCCCCAACTCTTTACGATAAAGCTTTAAAGTGGTTTAAACATACTTCGTATTCCATCTAAATGGCACTAGCGCTTGAACAGTTCTTGAATAATTGGGACAAAGTCAAATTTGATGTAAATAGCGAGAGGCTGAGGAGGGGTCAGCCACCTCATATACGGAATGATTTCTATTCGTTTCAAGTTTTGATGTTGCTTCTTACTTTCATTTGAAATTTTCATTTTCTTTTTGTTTAATTTCTGATCGTTTTTCAAATCATAGTCAAGCCAATCCAAGATATAATGGGGGGCTACCGCCCTATAACTACCACTTCTTGCAGTTAAGTTGCACATATATAACTTGTAAATTGATTTGCAGCGTCCTACATTGGTAGCGTGAAAATTTGCCTGAGTATTAATAGGTCTATTAACTTTTTCTACTTGGTAGCAAGTGACTAAAGCAATTATTGGAATTTGAAAAAAAAAAAGAAAAAAAAAACACATGCACAAGATTAGTAAGGAGGAACCTAAAACTGAGTTCCATTCATGAATGAAATAATACAGGTACAAAGTTCCCCTTTTTCATATGGAGCAAATTTTGTCAGACTCTTAATTTATGTTGAGATTTCATAAATGGATGACAGGTTCGTAATTTTTGTTGGGTACCTTGAAATTTTACGTATTTATATATTTGAAATCAAACAGTTCATGGTATGTTGATTTGAAATATACAAGTTTCATCAAGTTTAGGCTTACCCATCAAAAGTTAGGAGTCTGAGAAGTCTGCCTTATTTTCACCCCCTAAAGGTCATATAATCTTAATGAAAATCCCACCACCAGATTTCAGAGCCCTACTGTAGAGCGTTAAAGCTCATATCTGCAAAAGTGTGGAATTTTGTATTTTTGCCAGAAGAAAGATCACGGATGCGTGTTTATTTGTTTTTTTACAGGGATGATCGTATCGGCCCAGTGGTCCTAGAATGTCGCAAGAGGGCTCATTCTAACGGAAATTTTAAGTTCTAGTGCACTTTTTAAGTGACCAACAAAATTGGAGGGCAACTAGGCCCTCCCACGCTCATTTTTTCCCAAAGTCACCTGATCGAAATTTTGAGATAGCCGTTTTCTTCAGCATAGTCGAAAAATCTAATAACTATGTCTTTGAGGACGAATTAATCCCCCACAGTCCCCGAGGGAAGGACATCCAGTTATGAACTTTGCCCGTTGTTTACATATAATATTGGCTATAAGAATGTATACAGATGTTTTCAGGGGTAATTTTTTCTGGTGGTGGGGAGAGGGGTAGAAGAGAGGGAGTTACGTGGGAGGATCTTTCCATAGAGGAATCGATCATAGGGGAAGATAATTTCCATGAAGGGGGCGCTTGATTTTCCAGCATTAAAACTTAAAACAAACAGAAATTACTACGCATTTGGGGGGGGGGGGGGTTCGTCCCCTCCTCAATACCTCACTCTTTACGCTAAAGTATGTTTAGTAATTTCAAAAGAGCTATTTATTCTAATTAAACGGCCTTTGTGATTCAGGGATCATTCTTAAAGAATTGGAACGAAATTCGAACTTTACTGTAAAGAGCGAGGTATTGACGAGGGGACGATCCCCCTGATATACGTAATAAAAATATACAAATATAAAAGTTAGTTACGCAAGTTGATTTGTAAGTTACGTGTATTTATTACAAATAAAAACGTTTGTAAATAAAATTAAAAGTTTTGGTGGCCTTTTTAAGTAGCCAAAAAATTGGAGGGCAACTAGGCCCCCTCCCTCGTCCCTTTTTTCTCAAAATCGTCCGATCAAAACTTTGGGAAAGCCATTTAGCCAAAAAAAGTAAAATTAATATGCAAATTTCGTTTTGATTATTCATGTACGGTGAGCCAAAATAAAAATCAAAACAGAAATTATTCCGAACATGAAAGGGGTTGTCCCTCCTCAACGCCCCACTCTTTACACTAAGGTTTATTCTTTCTCACAACTCTATTTTTTAAACCAACAAAAAACTTCAGTGTAAAGAGTGGGGCATTGAGGAAGGGACATCCCCTTTCGTATACGGAATAACTTCTGTTCATTTTAAGTTTTAATGTCACTCCTTACTTTCAGTTAAAAACACTTTTTATTTATTTAATTACCATAAAAATTCAATTCTTGCCATTTATATATATTGCTATCAAACTTCTTTTTTAAAGTTCTGGTTACAGTAAGACCGAGTCACTCCTTCCTTAGAGTTCGTTGACATATAATTATTTAATATATTAAAATAAACATTAAACCCAAATTTTCCGTTTGAACATTGATAAAAAAAAAATTCCTGGTAACCTCCTGATAAAAGTTCCTCTTAGGGAATTTCCTGCTCAATATATTCCTCTCCACCTTTTATACCGGTTAAAATATGAATGTATTTTATGACTGTAAACATTATATTACAAAGAAAACATTTTTCTCCAATAGAATGTAGCTATCCCCCCCCCCCCCGCAACACCTATATTTAGGCATATTCGAATTGAAGGGAGATTAGAGATTAATTGATACCCCTCCCCAAACCCCCTTTAATATTTACCTGAACGCTCACAGAAATTTTGAAAATCTAGGTCTAAAAATACACTTTTTGAGGGATAAGGTATCCCCCATCAACTATGCAATGACCCACCAGCCCTCCTTCACAATAGTTTATGCGATAGTATACAGAACTATACATAATTTTATCAAACACCAAGTGACTCAACTTGGTTAAAAGAAACTTTAATCAAACAGTTCGTGGTAAACGAAACTCTAAAAAACGAAATTTTGATACTAAAAGATACATCAAAAGAATCAGATTTTCATGCTGATTTTAAATATATAAATTTTACCAATTTTAGTCATTGTCCTCAAAAGTTAAGAGCCTGAGAAAATTTGCCGTATGTTAGAAAATAGGGGGAAACGCCCTCTAAAAGTCATAGAATCTTAACGAAATCACATCATCGCATTCAGCGTATCAGATAATCCTGTTGCAAAAGTTTCAAGCTCCTATCTACAAAAATATGGAACTTAGTATTTTTTGCCAGAAGAACAATCACGGTCTTTTTTTTCCAGGGGTCATCGTATCGACCAATTGGTCCTAGAATGTCGCAAGAGGGCTCATTCTAACAGAAATGAAAAGTGCCCTTTTTAAGTGACCAGAAAAATTGGAGGGCACTTAGGCCCCCTCCCACGCTCATTTTTCCCAAAGTCAACGGATCAAAATTTTGAGACAGTCATTTTATTCAGCATAGTCGAAAACCATAATAACTATGTCTTTGGGGATGACTTACTCCCCCACAGTCCCTGGGGGAGGGGCTGCAAGTTACAAATTTTGACAAGTGTTCACACACAGTAATGGTTATTGGGAAGTGTACAAACGTTTTCAAGGGGATTTTTTCGGTTTAAGGGGAAGGGTTGAGGGGAGGGGGATATATGGGAGGATTTTTCCTTGGAGGAATATGCCATGGGGGAAGAGAAATTCCGTGAAGGGGGCGCAGGATTTTCTAGCATTACTATTAAAAAAACAACGGAAAAAAAACATGAAAAAGTTTTTTCTACTGAAAGTAAGGAACAACATTAAAACTTAAAACAAACAGAGATTATTAGGCATATGAGGAGTTCTTCTCCTCCCAAATACCTCGCTCTTTATGCTAAAGTATTTTTAGTAATTTGAACTATTTATTCTACGGCCTTTCTGATTCAGGGGTCATTCTTAAAGAATTGGGACAAAACTTAAGCTTTAGTGTAAAGAGCGAGGTATTAAAGAGGGGACAAACCCCGTCATATACATAATAAAAATATAAGAATATAGAAGTTGGTTACATCAGTTACTTCTTAAGTTACGTATATTTTTTACTAATAAAAACTTTCGTTAAAAACTAAAAATTCTAGTTGCCTTTTTAAGTAACCAAAAAGTTGGAGGGCAGCTAGGCCTCCTCCCTCACCCCTTATTTCTCAAAATCGTCAGATGAAAACTAAGAGAAAGCCATCTAGCCAAAAAAAGAATTAATATGCAAATTTCATTTTAATAGTTTATGTGCGGAGAGCCAAAATCAAACATGCATTAATTCAAGAACGTTCAGAAATTAAATAAAATAAACTAGTTTTTTTTTAACTGAAAGTAAGGAGCGACAATAAAACTTAAAACGAACAGAAATTACTCCGCGTATGAAAGGGGCTGTTCCCTTCTCAACACCCCGCTCTTTACGCAAATTTTTTTTACTGTTTAATAAAGTAGAATTGAGAGAAAGAGTCAAATTTTAGCATAAAGAGCGGGGCGTTGAGAAGGGAACTGCCCCTTTCATACACGGAGTAATTTCTGTTCGTTTTAAGTTTTAATGTCGCTCCTTACTTTCAGTTAAAAAAACTAGTTTTTTTTTATTTAAAATAAGTGTTTATATTAACCGTTTATTTAATATGGATTACGTGACCCTCTAGTAATGAACCTAGTTAATTAAAGAGTTTCAAGGCTTAATTCACCATATTTTAAATTTTTCCACAGGAATTTGTCCCAGATAAAAAAGCAAAAAAGATTTCGATTTCGTTTTAGATTCTCCTTCCCATCAGATGTCAATGCTTACAATAGCATGTCAATTTATATTTCACGTTGTTCTTGTCATCTTTATAAAGATAAAACAAAAGCGATTATGGGTCTGCACCCCACCCTTTAAAATAGGAAGTATTTTTAATAGGATTAATTAATTCTATTAAAAATAGGATTGTGTTTATGACTATAATCGTATCAATTTAAAACAGTTGTTTTTCAATTGCTGCAACTGCATTTTTTAGGTCTTCAAATTCGTAATTAAGTGTTAAAAATTAAAAAACGAAGAGAGGCCCTTCCCATTCTATAAAACAAAATTTTGAATATTCCCCATCCCCGAATTTCCGGATACATCCCCGACTGCAGTTTATATTGATTAAAACAACCGTTCCTAATAAAGAATTAAAAAAAAAAAAAAACAGCACTAAAACCCTTCTGAAAGTCTAGACAAACATCTAATACCAATATCTAGGTCGTAAAAATAATTAGGCTAAAGAAAAAAATTATAGAAATAATAGTACAATCTCTTACATATAAAATGTCAACGTCAAATTTAAGCTAAAAGGTTATCAAGAGGATACATGAGAGCTTCCAACTATCAAAAATCGTGTACACCAGTGATGCTGGTGTACACGATTCAGGCCACCATCCATGGGATGAAGAGGCATTGTGTGGACGAACAAGTGAAGCTTCGAGACTTCTACCAGCTGGCAAAAGTGGGCAACCCCTCTGTTAAGCGTCTGAAAGGTAGAATCGAAGCGGGATTTTTGTCCATTAAAACTTAACACAATCTGAGTTAGATTTTAAAGACGTGTTCAGCTGAAATTCACACTTTTCGTTATGAAATAGGCAGTTAACCAAATTATGGCTTGAAAAAATATTTTCAGACAAAGTAGCCCTTCAGAGAGTTGACCTTGAAACCCCTGTTCTAAAATCTAGCCATTTCCCCTAATCACACCCATGGTTACACCTGTTTATCACTTATTCCGTGTGGTAAAAAATTGTGCTTATCTCTTTATTTCTATGTTTAATATTATTTCCTTCTATATGCATTACAAAGCCTTCGCCCGAACTATGAAACATCTTACCTGGAAATTACTTCAATGTCTGATGAAGTCGCTGTCTCAATTTCGTCCCCTGAAGTATGTCCGCTATTGAAGACTGAACGAAATTTAGTTCTTTCAGATCTGCTCGAGAAAAGCATTACTATATTAACATATTATAATGATAAATACCAGACAACAATTTTCATACTGTTATTAACCACCTTTACCAGAGATGGGGTAGACGAAGAACTCTTCAGACCTCGTAATATGCATACCAAACTTAAGTGAACAAGATGAATTTATGTAATCTCAAAACTTTCGCATAATTATAAACCACCGTTATAACAGCTTAAATAAGTGGTTCCCAAAATTTTTTGCGAAGTCCCAGCGAAGCATTCATAAGATCCTATCTGTCCATGAAAAAATTCATATCATTCATGGAAAAAACTTCCATTCATCAGAAGAAGTCTAAGAGATGATTAGCGCAATCTAAACGATCTTAGAATCACCCAAGCTAAAAGATAATTGAGAGAGAAAGGTTTATTTGAACAACAGTCGTAGCTCAAATGGCTAATTTGCTGTTGAAATACAAAACATGTTATTATGCATTGTTATATAATGACGTAAAAAAAGGGACGAAAGAGTTCTGGTAGCGGTTTGTCCGAGCAGGCACAGGCACAAGTTTTAGCTTCTGTCTTGTACAGCTGACTGTCCGGGCTTCTGGGGGTAAAATGTCACGGTGAGCAGGGTTAGACAGCAGCATTTTGCCAAACCTCAGGATAAGGTCACCCAAACGGTTGAAGTTCCAAACTTTGGAGTTCAAGGGTTACTAGGACATCGTGGTAGGAAATGTCTCTATTACTCAGGATGATCCTGGTTGCCCGTTTAAGGACTAACTCCAGTTCCTGAATTAGATAGGCGGTTCTTAATTCTGACGAGCCCCAGATAGGACAGGCGTATTCAAGTATGGGACGTACGTAGCACAGGTATACCCGAAGAAGACTGTTGGCGTTGCACCCAAAGCGATGCATTTTTGAAAGGGTTTGAAGAGATGTGTTAGCTTTACAGGTCACACTATAACCATAGGTAGTAGTAAAGGTGCAATCATGTGAGAAAATGACACATTGTATTTTCACCTCACTCACAACAGGGAAAGAAGCTTCAGGGGGGGGGGGGACGAAGTCTCTCTTTAGCAGGTTCAGTTTAAGTATTTTTGAATTACCAGAGTTAATAGTCAATTTTGTATTAAGAGCACTGTGAACTTAGTAGATCGAAAGTGATTCCGGGGAATTGCTTGGTGGGGACATTGCCATGAAGAAGATAGGCGATTAAGAGCGACAAATCGTCGACAAATTCGTATTTGCCGTTATGTTCTACAGCAAGTAGTTGATGATGGCAAGAAACGTTATTCCTGCTAGTTTCGTCCCTTGCGGGGCACCGCAGGTTATTCTACTCCACTCTGAGTCACAGTCCTTTTCGTGTAAAGCAAATACTTTTTGCTGTCTTTCAGACAGAAAATCGAGCACAATGGCTAGCATTCGGCGTTTAGCACCAATTCGTGCAAGTTTTGACAGGCCACAAGGTGTGATAGGAGATCAAAACCTTTGCAAAGGTCGATGGCTGCTAATTTGACAAAACAGCCTTGCTTTTCAAGCCACTTCAGGATCTGATCGTACATTCTGACTAGGTATATAGGTGTCCCACATTTTGGGAGTCCGCCATATTGGTTTTTCTCGATAGTCTCACTTACTTGCTCTAGTAGCCGCCGCAAGATGAACGATTCTGTCACTTTTGCTATGCATGGCGTTGGGGGGATTGGTCTGAAATCATCACGATACTTGGGCGGGTTCAATTTGGGAATTACACGGATGTGGACCTTTTCCCACGATCTAGGGAAGGTCCAGGATGCAAAGCACTGGTTTATAAGATCCGAGAGTGGCAGGGCTAGGAACAAATCAAATTCACGTATGAACTTTGCAGGGATTTCGTCTGGGAGATGAGAGAACTTTGTCTTTACTTTCCCGATTTCACTATACACCTCAAATTCACTGAGTCCTATGGTGCCTTCATTGGGGCAATCATAAAGAAGCAAACCTTTCTCCTGGAGGGTCACGGCTGCAAAAGGGGTACAAATGGAAGCGAGAAATACATTAACGTCACTGGACCCCAGTATTCACCCATTATCGTCAGATATCTTGACACTGGTTTTCGAAACACTTCCACTGATCGCTTTGAACGAGCGGTGCCACTTTAAAGGTTCAGTGTTGACCAGGGGGTCAACTTTTTCACGACCATACTTGCGTTTTGCATTTCTGATCATGTTAACTATTAGGTTCTTTTGGCCACTCCTTGATTTCCCTCACCGCTCGAGTAAAGGCGGCTGCGTTCACGGATCAGGGCCTTAATAGTGGGTGTAACCCAAGGCTTGTCACATTCATTTTTAACCACAGTCTTTGTTGGAATGTCTTGAGGTACTTGGAGGACAATTTTTTACTGAAAGCGCACACCCTTTGCTCAAGAGGAACTTCCATTGAAACCTCTAGGAAGTCATATTCGGCAATCCAGCGGCCATATTCACGGATTGCAGAGTTAGCTATTGGTCTAGTAGTGATCCGTGAAAGCTTGGGTTTTCTCACAGAACTCTTGGCTTTGAGAAACAGGACGTAGTGATCAGACAAGCCGAATGGTCCAGGTAATGTCAGGGGGTGGTATACGTTCTTAGTATTTGTAAGGATCAGATCGAGGGTACTGGCAGACGAGTGAGTGGGAATGTTCAAAATCTGATTAAGAGAAAGACTGGAAGCCAGCCAAGCTTCTCTTTGTCTGGTTAAAATCACCAGCAATTATAAAAGAAGGATTGCTATATCGGTTTTTAAGTGTATCAACCCTTGTCTGGAGGTAGAAAACTAGGAAAACATTGTCCCCCTTCTAATAAGCTATAATTCGAAAGTAAACGACGTAACCGTAAAGAAAGTGAATGAAGTAATTTAGACACCGTCCTAAACATTTTAATTACTAGATTTTTTCATTGTACGTATTTATATACTATGCCAACAAACAAGAGCAATAAAGAAATTAAATAAACCAAAACAAACAGTAATAGTTGAAAGACAATTAAGAAAGGACACGTACATCAAGCGCAGTGTAAAAGTGCGTAACAGTTCTGTCGCAATCTCTTTCCGATATGAGGCTGAATAAAAGTCCATGGTTTCAAGGCTGATCAGATTTATAGAAAATAATTATGCATTTTGCGGACCGCTTTCGATGTTTTGGCATTAGACCATATAATTTTATATACTTTCTAATTCCTGAAATATCATATTTTATATTAAAAGATTTAAATATGTTGTCTGTGTTTCTAGCTTTTTATTTTTTTTTGTCTTGCCCTTATTCTTGGTAAAGGTTTAATGGTTGCCCTTTATTCGCTTTGATAAATTTCGTATGCTACTACCTACTTTAGTTAACAAACTTAGTTTAGTAGTTTCTGATACCCAAGAGAAAGTCGATTTAAGACGAATGGTGAAGTTACAGAAAAGTTAAGTTGTGCAGTTTTGACCTGTTCATATTTTATAGTGTTGCTTCCTACATAACAAATTTCACGTTTGGTTTTCTTTCGGACAAGGGGAGGGGGCAGCTGTCTTTGGTTCGGCAACGGTAAACGATGGAAACGAATAAGAATATTTTTTCTAGCGTTTGCCAAATTTTAACCCATTTTTCAGGGAAATTGAACAAGAACTACGGCTATGGCTATACCAATTGAGGATACAAACTCAATACAATCCTTGTGGAGGGAAAGAGAGATGACTATATTCTTGTCATAAGAATATTTGGCAGAAGAGTTATTAGATCTCAAGTGTCTCAATCTAAAATAGCATCAAGTGTTCTAGCTACGCCTCCTGTTTGTGGTAGCAGCTTCTGTTTGTTTTAAGTTTGACTTGTTATCTATTGTATTTTTTGTTCCTTTTACACTTGAATTATTATTTAACTTTATTCATGTCCGACTTCGGTTTAATGTAGCTTTTTCAATTATTTTTTAATTATTTTCTATTTGTTTTAACTGACACGATTTTTTTTATTGGATAATAAAAGGATAATCTGTAAACCTTTTTTTTTCTTCCAAAGCTCAAAACTTGGTGACAAAATTTATTAATGGTTGTGCTGTGAACTTTGGATGAGGGATATGATAAATATTATTAAAAATGGACTGGAAATTTGCGAACTCTTGGGCTTCTTTAGGGCAGAAGCAATTCTGACTTAAATCATGTTACAGCCTTGTGTATAGACAAAAATATTAAAAGACCATTTTAGTGTAGGAATCTTATTGTGTAGTTTTTTTTAACAGCTTCCTTGTTGAAATAAGTGCATCTTTACATCATTTATGAAAATATTTTACACTAAGAATTAATACAACGATATTTTTATTCAAAAATTTTTTGTCCTTGATAAGCTTCCCTTGCCCCACCCTCAAGTCAAAATTTTAAATGTACCTCATCTCCCCTTCAATTATTCCCTCAGAGATTCAGCCACGTCACTTAATCCGTTAATTTAACCCTTTAACTGTCCGTGAGATAATGCAGATTCGTCCTTTTTTACAAACCGGTTGTTCAAATAGTCTAAAAAACCAATGACTAAACATCTGGGCATAACATGACCCTCGTAACCCCTGTGTATATAATTCGATTTGCTTATTGTTTGCATATAGTATTTATTAGGAAGTGGATTAAGTTGACACTTTCAGGGCTAATACTACTCCCACTACTACTAGCTGCACTACTGCTGCTGCTGATACTACTACTACTATTACTACTACAACAACTACTAGTAATACTTCTGCTACTACAAAAACTACTACAACTGCTACAATTACTGGCGACTGCGACGACTTGCAACTGCCACTACTTGCGACTGCAACTGCTTATAATTGGGACTCCTACTGCTGACGACTGTGACTGCAACTACTTGCAATAGCGACCGCAACTACTTGCAATAGCGACCGCAACTACTACTACTTCTAAGACTGCAACTGGAGCTACTTCCAACAGAGACTACTTGCAACAGGTATTGTGACTACTTGCGATTGTGACCACCTGTGACTATGACTGCTACTACTTACAACTGCGAATACTTACGAAAGTAACTGCAACTCCTCGTGGCTGCGACTGTTTGCAACTGCGACTGCAATGGGTTTTCACTGCGACTACTTGAGACTGTGACCATGACTACTTACAGCCGTAACTTTTTGCAGCTAGACTACTTGCAACTTCGACAACTATTACTACTGCTGTGATTGGAACTGCGACTGCAAATGTTACTACTACTGCTGCTACTGCTACCACTACTACTAGATGCATTATCTCAGGAACCGAATTAAATATGAAGCTGAAACGTTCCGGGAAAGTTGAGGGAGATGTAAAAATAAATCAAACGACAATATGCGTATCCAGATTGTTTAAAAGGGCATACATGATACATCCAAGAAAAAACTAAAGATGTTACATTGGAGCACTCAGAGCATGTTGTTGGGGATGTTGAACTAAACAAAAAGATACTACACACATCAAAGGTCGTTAAAAGGGCACATCAAGGTCGTTAAAGGGCTAAGGGTAATAAGTTTAATTTTCCACGGCATAGTGAGGGGAATGCCAAGCTAATTCAAAAGAAACTGAGCGCGTTCAAGTTCTCGGAAAAGTGTTTCTTCGATATCTCTGGAATGGCTAAGGGTAAGTTAAAACTTTCAGGGCATGTTGAGGGGGATGTTGAATTTAATTATAAGTCGTTACATGCATCCAAGTGCTCAAAATGACGCATCTGGACTATCTCATGAACGGCTAAGGACATTAAGTCGAGACATTCAGGGTGTGTTGAGGGGGGTGATCAATTAATTTTTGTCTTTGCTCAAGGTTGAAACAGGCTGAGCGTCAGAATCACTTCAGTCTTACAGAAGTCCAAAGATTATACGGATTTATAATCTATTTATGTTAATATTTCTTACACATATATCCGAAGTTCTATAAAACAATTATTATTAAAATATTCTGCAAAGTTTGTCCAGAATATAAATAGCAAATAAATAGCAATTCTTAAGGAGAAAAACCGAAAAAGCTTTACAGAAATTCCTTAATATTCATTATATTAACCAATAAAAAACAATGTCAATAAAAAACTAAATGATTTTAAGGTAAAAAAGTGATTTTCCACAAAAGATATGTTTCAAAGAAAACTGAAGAGCTCCATTAAACCAAAGATAAGCAGAAGTAAAGTCAAGTAATAAATCAAGCGTCAAACGGGAATAAATCGCTATCAAAACGAAACCGAAAATGAACACAACTTAGAATAAATAATCAAGTAAAACTTAAAACAAACAAAAATTACCTCAAACAGGAGCATCCCCCCCCCCCGACTCTCCAATGTCTTCTAAAGACCAGAACGGCATTTACGTTTTCTGAATGCAGAATATATTAAAAAAAAATCTTTATAACGCTAATAAGTTCAAAACAGGTGAGATCTTCATTAATAAATGTCAATGAATATTAAACTGTTAATCTACATTTCGTTAGTTCTTTTCAATAATTTTCGTTATTATATTTTGTTGTTTTTATTGTTAGGACAAAATTGTTTTTGAAGAGAAATCATCACCACAAGCAGGAATAAGGCTAACTCCCCCTATCCCTTTTAAAGACCAGAATACCATTTGCGCTTGCTCCGCGGCATCTTATTTTGGGAAAATCAATGTAAGTTCAATTTCTAAAAAGATACAGACGCATCAATCCCCATAGAAAACAAAAATCCCAAAAAAGAAAGCCTCTCTGAGATTCCGAGGAAATAGAGTACACGGCGACAACTTTGGAAATTGTTTTAATCATACACTTTAGTTTCGCATTGCCTAAAAAAACTTCACCCCTTCTTGCTTCCTTTTCATAGTATTATTTGACTGAAGTGCAATAAGCGTCAGTACTTAGTAAGTCTTAGGGGAAAAGTAGAAAAAGAAAACAAATAAAAAACATTGAAACTTTCTATTCTACTACAATAGAATGGAAAGTAGAAAATTATCTTTATGCTTTTGCACATTCTCAATGGGGCAGCAATCCCTTTTACATCTTCCTGCTGCCAACCCTGTCTATCTCTGTTTGTTGTTACTTGGATTTCACAGGTTTCTCTGAGATCAACGCAATAGAAAAAATTTTTTGCACATTCACGGTGTTTGGAAGTTCGTGCCTAATTGTCGAATTTAAAACTATTCTGAAAGAGTTTCGAATTTTCAAGCTGATACTAAAATTTTAAGCACAGACAGGCACAAATATAGGGTAGATGGCTGTCTGGGTCTTGCTTCTCTTTCCCTTAAATGTTCAGATGTTTTCAAATAATTTGAGGTTTTACAAGCTTGCCCCCCTCCCCTGAAATAAATCATTTCCTCTACAAACGGCTGGGCAAAAATATCATTTTTTCATTATCATTTTGTTTATATTTACCATTTTAATATTTACACTTGCGAATTTTCTATTTCCCTACTTCACGTGAATATTTTGGACTACACTATGCTTTGTGAATTCTATTTTCTTTTTTGTTATTTTAATCCGTATTTCTCAGCAGCTGGGACCGTAATAGCCTCCGGCATTTCTCTAGCCGGGAGTGTTAGTGGTTTTATGCAAATAAACAGAAGCATTAGGAAAATTGAAACTGATTTTATACATAAATACAGAATACTTATTTTTAATCAAAAAATTCTATCTTTCAGAATACACTCCGAAGAAAGCTATTGTTTGATGCAACTGTTAACTCTGCACCTAGCACCCAAGCTGAACAAAATATGAAATAGAAAAAACCAAAAATCACCGTTGAGGAATCAACTTATAAAAAAGTAACTTTCAAAAAGATAATTTTTTCAAAGTCTTTCTAAAACGGGTTGTTTTATTTATTTTATTCGTCTGTTGTCCATTTTCAAACAGTTTGTGGTAACGAACTGTAGTAAGGAACGACCCGGCTCAATAGTAAACGAAACTCTAAAAAACGGAATTTTGATGCTAAAGGATGCATCAAAAGAATCCTCATCTAAAAGATGCATCAAAAATCCTCAAAAAGGATTTTTATGCTGATTTTAAATATATAAGTTTCATCAAATTTAGTCTTTGTCATCAAAAGTTACGAGCCTGAGAAAATTTGCCTTATTTTGGAAAATAGGGGGAAACACCCCCTAAAAGTCATAGAATCTTAACAAAAATCACACCATCGCATTCAGGGTATCAGAGAACCCTAGAGAAAAAATTCCAAGGTCCAATCTACAAAAATGTAGAATTTTGTATTTTTTGCCAGAGATCACGGGTGCGTGTTTATTTTGTTTGTTTTTTTGTTGTTTTTTTCCAGGGGTCATCGTATCGACAAAGTGGTCCTAGAGTGTTGCAAGAGGGCTCATTCTAACGGAAATGAAAAGTTCTAGTGCCTTTTTTAAGTGACCAAAAAATTGGAGGGCACCTAGGTCCCCTCCCACGCTCATTTTTTCCCAAAGTCAACAGATTAAAATTTTGAGATAGCCATTTTGTTCCGCATGGTCGGAAACCATAATAACTATGTCTTTGGGGATGACTTACTCCCTCAAAGTCCCTGGGGGAGGGGCTGCAAGTTACAAACTTTGATCAATGTTTACATACAGTAATAATTATGGGGAAGTGTACCGACGTTTTCAGGGGGATCTTTTTTGGTTTGGGTGTGGGGTTGATGGGAGGGGGCTATGTGGGAGGATCTTTCCTTGGAGGAATATCTCATGGGGGAAGAGAAATTCAATGAAAAGGGCGCAGGATTTTCTAGCAATACTATTAAAAAAAACAATGAAAATATAAACATGAAAAGTTTTTTTTTTAAATTGAAAGTAAGGAGTAGCATTAAAACTTAAAAGAAACAGAGATTATTACGCAAATGAGGGATTCTAAAAATACTTTAGCATAAAGAGCGAGGTATTTAGGAGGAGATAAATACTTCGCTCCATATGCTAAAGTATTTTTAGTAATTTCAACTATTTATTCTACGGCCTTTCTGATTCAGATGTCATTCTTAAAGAATTGGGACAAAACTTAAGATTTAGTGTGAAGAGCGAAGTATTAACGAGGGGACAAACTCCCTCATATATATAATTAAAAATATAAGAATATAAAAGTTTGTTACGTAAGTTAATTCTTAAGTTACGTATATTTTTTACTAATAAAAATGTTCGTTAAAAATTAAAAGTTCTAGTTGCCTTTTATGTAACCGAAAAATTGGAGGGCAACTAGGCCTCCTTCCCCACCCCTTATTTCTCAAAATCGTCTGATCAAAACTAAGAGAAAGCCATTTAGCCAAAAAAAGATTAATATACAAATTTCATATTAATAATTTATGTACGGAGAGCCAAAATCAAACATGTATTATTCAAAAACGTTCAGAAATTAAATAAAAAAACTTGTTTTTTTAACTGAAAGTAAGGAGCGACATTAAAACTTAAAACGAACAGAAATTACTCCGTATATGAAATGGGTTGTCCCCTCCGCAATCCCTCGCTCTTTACGCTAAAGTTTGACTCTTTGCCACAATTCTACTTTTTAAAACAATTAAAAACTTTAGCTTAAAGAGCGAGAGATTGCGGAAGGGACAACCCATTTCATATACGGAGTTATTTCTGTTCGTTTCAAGTTTTAATGTCGCTCCTTATTTTCAGTTAAAAAAAAAATAGTTTTTTTTATTTAATTCCATGGTAAAAACCTATTTAATATCTTGACACAATATCAATTCTTTCCTTTTATCAACAAAAATTGGAAAAAAACTGGAATTTTTTTTCTTTACCATATTTTCAAGGTCACCTATAAGAAGTTCGAGATTGCTCACATGTCGTGTTAGAGAATTATATCAGTTTTTCGTAGCATGGGAAAATTAACATGATGGTGAAATAAGGGAGTTAAGAGGATGCCGTAGCTCAAAAAGCGAAAAAATAAATCAACAATCAAGAAGAGAATAGAAAACAGAGAAGAAAAGACAAGAAAATTCTAGATTAGATCAAATTTAGAACTTTGATTCGAACTTTGAACTTTGATCGAACAAGACGAAAGAAAATATATGTCGTCTATACAATTTTACTTTTGTGTATCTGGCTTTACGTGGAATAAATATTCTTAGTACTCATCTCAAACTGGTTATTAGTGGCCTTTGCATTAGTTGGATATCTAAAATCCGACTTGTTCTTCGAACATCTATTTAATGAGCTTTAGATTCCATTACACTACATTATTACATTACTTATATTATTTATGAGCTTTAGATTCACCCTTCAATGTTTGGGTGTGTTCATCCATTTCCTAGGGTTTCAAGCCCTGTGTCAGAAAACTATGCTAGATTCAAAAAGACATCTAATTACAGCCCTTATGATGCTCGAAACACATTCTTAAATACAAACGCTGGTCTTTTAATTATGGAAACAGTATTAGCACTGGCACGTAGGAAATTGCAAATTTCGTGAAATGTTTAATTTCACCATGGTTTCTTGGGATTTCTGGCAAAAGTAGGACATTTATTAAGAATCTAAATACATATGTGAAGCTATATGTATCTATATTACAGATACATATTACAGCATGCAATTATCCGGTCAAGTCACTGCCCAATTATTAACCCATTTTCTGTCTAGCTTTTTACCCTCTTTGAAGTAATTAGCAATTGTACTGTATTTTTTTTTTGTGAAGAGAGTTTGCTTTCCACAGCAAAATAGAATTATCCTTGATATTAGGGCATTTATCCCCCCTTTTCAGGTCAAAGTAAAGCTTTTAATGGATCAATTTTGGAGCTATCATTTTTCATTAAAATCTACGTTTTTGCAATAGAAGAACTACCCCCCACAGCACCCATATTGCACTGTTAACCCTAAAATTTCCCTTTTAGTGGGATATAATAGATTAATCACTGGTTCTAAATCGCCATGAACATAACTTGAGCCTAAAACGTATTTTTGAGGCTTCAGTCTTCTTCCCCCCGTCCGCGAAAAGAAACACCGAACTCTTTTTCTAGTTCCTTTTTCTGGCTGAAACTGGCTACTACAGATTAAAGTTAATCTGTATTTTCCGATATATGTGCTTTTTGCATTACTAAATAAAAAAGTGCTACTTTATTTATGCTGTTTCGAAGGTTTTACCCCAACCCCCCGAAAAAAATTCCTGTGTAAGTGCCTGTATTAGTGTAATATTTTAGTAAGACGAATCACCTAAAACTAGGTTGACTTCTAGTATGTGTTGCCTCTATTTTAAACAAATCTGCATTTCATGCAGAATATTCCTTGAATGCTTTTTGGAATTCTTTGAGAAATGATTTCTATTTCAAATTTTTACCCTTCTCCCGACAAAATCATCTTCAAGCTTTCAGTGTTACACTAGTGAGACATGTTTCTTCCCTAGTCAAGCTGTAAGTCAAAGACGTTTGAAGAGTTTCAAAGTATTTCAGCAATTAAGAAAAAACATGAGAGAGAGAGAAAAAAAAAGAGAGAGATAGAGAGAGAGAGAGAGAGAGAGAGAGAGAGAGAGAGAGAGAGAGAGAGAGAGAGGAAGAGGGAGAGAAATTAAGCTAAGACCTTTCTGATGAGAAGGGTGACGAGTCCCTAATTTCTAATTCTTTTGTTCGATGTTCAAAGCGAACGTAAGAATCGTTTGAACTGACAGTTTTTTCACTTCGATTATCAAAAACAGGATGCTCTTCTTTTTCCTGAGTCACGTCGAAATTGTAAGACTCTTGTCCTTTGTCTCTTTGAACAGACTCCTGAAAACAAGAAAACTCTGTTCAAAGAAGAAAGAAAGAACAGTATTTTGAGAAGCACTAAAAAAACAACGAAGAACATAGCTTAAATATGCCATAGTAAGATTCCCTGAGCATCTCTCCCAATAAGACTCTTACGAAAAGGGGTTAGAATTTGCAAAAATTACTTATGCTTAGAAGAAAAAATAAACTTCCCAAATCATTAAATATTTTGAAAATTTCCTCTGCTTGTTCCTTTATAATATTTGTTTTCGAGTGCCCATGACAATTAGAGATAATTTCTTAACCAGTTTAAAGGACTTCCTCTGTCAAACTATTATCAAAACTTAAGCTCCTTACAAAAGTACCCAAAGAAAAGACTTTTTGAGAAGAAAAAAAAGATTCAAGAGATACTCTTTGATAATAAGTTTACTTGAGATGGATTTAACAGCAGTATTTTAAAATTCCGTAGAATTCGTGTGATATCTTCTAAGTGGACGATCTTTTGACAAATAAACAATCTGCCGGAGGAAAAAAAATCTGAGCTTATAATATCAGAAAAAAACCTGAGCTTATACATTAAAGTTCTCTATTCAACAAAACGTCTCAAATGGCTTTCTAAAGGAAGGACAAATCAAGTAGTAGACGTACTTAAGCTTTTCGTATTTTACGGCAAATATCACTAATAATTGTTGTAATATCACATTAAAACGCATTTCAACTTAAAACCATAAAAATGCAAGCTTTGTGTTTCTATTACGGATAGCCATGCCCCAAGAAGAAGAATCTGGCTAAGTGAACCAGCACCTTATAGGAACAAAAACTGAAAGAAAATATGACACCTCTTAAAGGCAATAATATACAAATGATGCTTACAATGCACCTTAATGAGATACAACAGAGTTACAAAAAAACTTTCACGAACAAAATTATACTATTAGCTTTACAGAGTCAATGTCATTATTCTATAGCATACATGCACACTAGGAAGGGGAAAAGTAGAACCCTTAATATTTATCTGAAACAATTACGAAGTCTTAAAACGAACCCCCCTCTTTTTTGGAAGAATTGAGGATTGGCAGTACGAATTTTCTATTTTCCATAAATGAAAAGTTTTGAATAAGCCCCAGGCCCAACCTTTTCCCAGTCCAGTCAGACAGATTGAAATATACTTGCCAGACTCAAGATTTCAGCACCATATGACACGACCACCATCTTCAAAATATATATCCTACTTGACATCCTTAAAGACGTCCTGTGATGAGACTATGTATTCTAGCCTGATATTAGTAAGCCTCGGTTCCTTTAATGCCTTCCTATCCCCTAAACTTTGGGCATTTTTGCACCTATTGCACTTAACCTTTCTTTGCCAGGGTATAAACAGTTTTGGTTTTGAATTTGATTTGAAAGCAAGAACGACAGGACAAAATTGGCAAGGCCTCACTTCCAGATTCATAATAACTATGAATATTTAGAACAAAACTAGCAGCAGTAAGTGCCCAAACGCCAATAAATATGACCAATAGACATAAGAAAAGCTTAATTGGAGCTAGCTGAAAAATAAAAACTTTTTTTCCCGGAAACCAACAAGAAGAAAAATCTAATCATAGCGGTTGGCAAATAAATTGAGACTCTAGCATACCAAGCTGGCCACTTCAATCAGAAAATAACGATGAAAACTAACAGTAATTACTTTTCTTTTAATTACATCAATGAACGCAAAAATGTTATTTAGAAACATCTCTAGGGGAGAAGAAAAAGATTTACAGCCAAGAGGATAGATATAAAGCGTCTGTGTAACAACACCAAACTGAAACGGATTAACAGATAAAAACACATAAGAATCATTCGATGTCAGTCATTCGTTTTAGTTTTTATATAAGCATAAATAAAATAAATAAACTTTAAGAAATATAATACTTTTTTATAGAATATTTAATAAAAACTTTTCCACAGAAGAAGATTTTCAATGGAAAGTAAGTTTTAAAACAATTCAAGCGTTCAGCAAGCATAAATCACTATCGATAAGTAAATTTCACCCAAAACGAAAATAAATTACAATATATAATCAATTCAAACTTAAAACGAACAGAAATTACCACAAACAGGAGTACAGCTAACACCTCCTATACCTTGTAAAGACCAGAACATTATTTATCATTTACTGAAAACAATTTTTATTTTCGAGCCACGTGTTTTTATTTGTCATTAGATAAAAAAAGAAAGAAAAAAACCATAAAATCTAACTTTATTTTTGTTCAGCTTTGGTTTAATTTAGCTTTCAAATTTTCGTAGAAATGTTTCTAATGTGGAAAGAATTTTGTAAAACTAATTTCTGTTCATTTTTAACTAACATAGCTTTGTTTATCGGTTCATAAAAGGAATATTTTAAAGCTTTTTCGATTTTTCTATGTGATAATCAAGATTTTAGCTTGCTAATTATATTTTAGCCAAAATTTTGCAACAAATTTTTATAACGTCGGTACTACAGAATTTTGGATATACGGGTATGGGGAATATTATCAAAATAAATAAATTGGAAGTCTACATAACCTTTGGACTTCTACAGGGCTGAAGCCATTTTCACTCCCATCGTTTTAAAACCTTGAGCATAAAAGAATGTCAAATGACACCTCCGTCACCCCTCAATATCCCCTAAAAGCTTCTAATTAATGTCTCTTGCCATTCCTGGAATATTAAAGATACGTCTTTTAGCCCACCTGAATGCACATAGTGCCATTTGATTAGATCATAATGCCCTGAAAGTTGCACCTTGACAACCTTAGCTGTTCCTGATATATTACAGATGCAATACTTTGGCAACCTAGATACAGATAGTTTCTTCCGATTTAGTTCAACATCACTCTGATGAATCACACTGGAAAATTTAAATTAAAACCTTTAGCCAGTCCTATGATATCTCGGGTACATCCTTTTGACAACCATAGTGATGCATATCGTTTGGTTTAGTTCAATAATTGTAGTAGCAGCAGCAGTAATAGTTGCATTATTAGTAGTAGTAGTAGTAGTCGTAGCAGTAGCACTAGAATTCACAGTCACAATCGTAGTAGTAGTAGCATTAGTAGTCGTAACAGTATTAGCAGACGTGGTGAGTAGTTACGGTTGCAGTTACAAGCAATAGCAAGTAATAACAAGTAGCCATAGTTGTAGTCACAGGTAGGCACAGTCGCAAACAGTCACAGCAGCTGTAGTCACAGTCGCAAGTAGTAAGAGTCAGAGTTACGAGTACTTGCAATCGTAGTCATAAGTGGTCACAATTGCATTTACAAGTATTCACAGTCACAAGCAGTACCAGTCGCAAGTAATCCTAGTCGCAGTAGGTAGTAGTTGCGGTAGCAGTCAAAAGTACTCGCAACCATAAGTAGTCACAGTTAAAGTAGCATTAGTAGTAGTCGCAAATAGTCGAAACTGCAGTCGCATGTGGTCGAAGTCGAAGCTACAAGCATTCACAGGCCAGTCACAAGCATTCACAGCCGCAAGCAGTCACTGTCGCAATGAGTTTTGGTCACTTTTACAAGTAGTCACAGTCACAATTGTAAGTAGTTGGACTCACATTCGTAGCTTAAGTAGTCAAAAGTATTGGTAGTTGCAAGTAATAACTGTCACGAGTAGCTATCACTGCAAGTAATCGTAGTCACAGTTGCAAGCAATCGCATTCGCAAGTAATCGCAGATACTAGTAGTCACAGTACTACTACTACTACTACTACTACTACTACTAAAACTAACAACTCACCGCAGCACCAAGCCACCTGAGGCCAACACAGCTAAACTCGCTCCTCCTCCATCAAAATCTATTCAAAACCTCGCTCCTTACATCCTCCCACGAAGTTACCATTTCCTTTAAATCTTTTTTTATGACACCCTCCCACCTCAGACGAGGACGACCAGCTTTCTGTTTAGCCCTAGACGGTGGCCAAAAAGAACAATCTTCGGCAATCTCTCATCCTTCATCTGTAGAACGTGCCCTAACCATCTCAACTTTTCTTTCATTACAGCCCTAAAAAGCGGGAATGAAACACATATTTTGTGCAGCGTACAGTTTGAAATGCGGTCGGTCACCCCGGTACCCAGAAAAATCCGTAGGCAATTCCTCTGGAAAACATTCAGTAAAGCTTCATCTGCTTTTCGGAGCGCCCATGCTTCAGAGCCATATCTGACCACTGTCATTACTTTACCTTCCAATATTCTAATCTTGGTTTGCAGACTTATCTTCTTATTGTTCCAAACCTTTTTTGACTGTGAAAAAAAAACCTGAATATATATATATATATATATATATATATATATATATATATATATATTATATATATATATATATATATATATATATATATATATATATATATATATATATATATATATATATATATATATATATATATATATATATATATTATATATATATATATATATATATACATATATATATATATATATATATATATATATATATATATATATATATATATATATATATATATGTATATATTATATATACTATATACATATATATATATATATATATATATATATATATATATATATATATATACATATATATATATACATATATGTATATATATATATATATATATATATATATATATATATACTTATTTTTATATATATATATATATATATATATATATATATATATATATATATATATATATATATATATATATATAAATATATATACATATATATATATAAATATATATAAATATATATAAATAAATAAATAAATATATATATATATATATATATATATATATATATATATATATATATATATATATATATATATATATATATATATATGTATATATATATATATATATGTATATATATATATATATATATATATATATATATATATATATATTATATATATATATATATATATATATATATATATATATATA